>NC_046157.1:91004149-91271810 GCF_011064425.1 Rattus rattus | reverse complement strand
AGTGATTATTGCTTTCTGTTATATTTATATTTGGATGTCAGGTTATGTTTGTGTGCTTTTCTTCTCTTTGTTTTGTTGCCAAGATGATTGGTTTCTTGCTTTTTCTAGGGTGTAGCTTGCCTCCTTATGTTGGGCTTTACCATTTATTATCCTTTTTAGCGCTGGATTTGTAGAATGATATTGTGTAAATATCGTTTTGTCATGGAATATCTTGGTTTCTCCATCTACGTTAATTGAGAGTTTTGCAGGATACGGTAACCTGGGCTGGCCTTTGTGTTCTCTTAGGGTCTGTATGACATCTGTCCAGGATCTTCTGGCTTTCATAGTCTCTGGTGAGAAGTCTGGTGTGATTCTGATAGGTCTGCCTTTATATGTTACTTGACCTTTTTCCCTTACTGTTTTTAATATTCTTTCTTTATTTTGTGCATGTGGTGTTTTGACTATTATGTGACAGGAGGAGTTTCTTTTCTGGTCCAATCTATTTGGAGTTCTGTAGGCTTCTTCTATGTTTATGGGCATCTCTTTCTTTAGGTTAGGGAAGTGTTCTTCTATGATTTTGTTGAAGATATTTACTGGTCCTTTGAGCTGGGAGTCTTCACTCCCTTCTATACCTATTATCCTTAGGTTTGATCTTCTCATTGAGTCCTGGATTTCCTGTATGTTTTGGACCAGTAGCTTTTTCCACTTTACATTATCTTTGACAGTTGTGTCGATGATTTCTATGGAATCTTCTGCTCCTGAGATTCTCTCTTTTATCTCTTGTTTTCTGTTGGTGATGCTTGTATCTGTGGCTCCTTGTCTCTTCCTTTGGTTTTCTATATCCAGGGTTGTTTCCATGTGTTCTTTCTTGATTGCTTCTATTTCCATTTTTAATTCCTTTACCTGTTTGATTGTGTTTTCCTGGATTCTTTCAGGGATTTTTGTGATTCCTCTCTATAGGCTTCTACTTGTTTGTTTATGTTTTCCTGCATTTCTCTAAGGGAGTTCTTCATGTCTTTCTTGAATTTCTCCAGCATCATGATCAAATGTGATTTTAAATCTAGATCTTGCTTTTCTGGTGTGTTTGGATATTCAGTGTTTGCTTTGGTGGTAGAATTGGGCTCCGATGATGCCATGTATTCTTGGTTTCTGTTGCTTGGGTTCCTGTGCTTGCCTCTCCCCATCAGGTTGTCTCTGGTGTTACCTTGTTCTGCTATTTCTGACAGTGGCTAGACTGTCCTATTGACCTGTGTGTCAGGAGTGCTGTAGACCTGTTTTCTTTATTTCTTTCAGCCAGTTTTGGTAACAGAGTGTTCTGCTTTCAGGCGTGTAGTCTTTCCTGTCTACTGGTCTTCAGCTGTTCCTGTGGGCCTTTGTCCTGAGTCCACCAGGCAGGTCGCTTGGAGCAGAAAAGTTGGTCTTACCTGTGGTCCCTCAACTGAAGTTGGTCCTGGGGGGCTGCTTTTGAGCTCTCCATGAGGGCAGCAACCAGAAGGGCCTGCGCTGCGTTTTCCCCAGGCCCCAGTGCACCGGGGTCCCAGATGGTGTTAGGTGTTTTCCTCTGGAGTCAGAAATGTGGGCAGAGTGAAGTCTCTTCTGTCTTCCCAGGTGTGTCTGCCCCTCTGAAGGTTTAGCTCTCCCTCCCACAGGATTTGGGTGCAGAAAACTGTTGACCAGCTAGCTTCAGGTCTGGGTGGTGTCTGGACTGTGGGGGATCTGCTGTTGGAGTGCAGACAAGTTGATTTTTATTTTCCTATGTTGCCTTATTTCTCAGCCCAATGCTTTGAGCACTATATTGTATAAGAGTGGGGAAGATCGACAGGCCTGGTTTTATTTTCCTGATTTTAGTTCTATTTCTTCAAGTTTTTCTCTACTTAGAATAAAGTTGGCTGTATGTTTACTCTTAGCCTTTCATTTTTTTATACTTTTAATTTATTTATTTTTACACTCCAGATTTTATTCCCCTCCCAGTCCACCCCCAGATTGTTCCTCATCCCATACCTCCTCCCCACCAACCCCCCAGTCTCCACAAGGATGTCCCCACCCCACCAGAACTCTAAACTTCCTGAGGCATCCAATCTCTTGAGGGTTAAGTGCATCTTCTCTGACTGAACACACACCCAGGAGTCCTCTGCTGTATATGTATTAGAAAACTCATCTCAGCTGGTATATGCTGCCTGGTTGGTGATTTAGTGTCTGAGAGATCTCTGAGTCTAAGTTAATTGAAACTGCTTGTCCTCCTACAGGTTGACTTCCTCCTCAGCTTCCTCCTGCTTTTCCCTAATCAATCACATGGGTCAGTAGCTTCTTTTCATTGATTGGGTGCACTATTTCAGCTGCTTGTTGTAATGTAGCTCAAGGGAAGGCCCCAAGACCTGACATGATTACTGAGGCTATGAAGCATTCACAAAAAGGGACCTATCATGACTGCCCTCCAAAAGGCTCTTAGCCTCTCTTATGTTAGGTATATTTCTTCTAGTCATACTCTCTCTGGGACTTTTATCATGAACCTTGTTAAAGGCTTTTCCTTGTTCCACAATATTCATAGCAGCCTTATTTATAATAGCCAGAAGCTGGAAAGAACCCAGATGTCCTTCAACAGAAGAATGGATACAGGAAATGTGGTACATTTACATAATGGAGTACTACTCAGTTATTAAAAACAATGACTTCATGAAATTCTTAGGCATATAAATGAAACTGTAAAATATCATCCTGAGTGAGGTAAAACCCAGTCACAAAAGAACACACATGATATAACTCACTAATATGTAGATATTAACCCAAAAGCTGGGAATACCCAAGATACAATTCACAGACCATATGCAGCTCAAGAAGAAGAAAGACCAAAGTGTGGATGCTTCAGTTCTTCTTAGAAAGGGAAACAAAATACTCACAAGAGGTAGAGGGTGGGAGGGACTTGGGATGAAGAGAGGAGGGGAAAGGGAAAAAGGGGAGCAGGAGCAGATATGGGAGGAGACAGAAATGATATACAGAGGGTCAGGAATTTGAACAGAAGTGTGTAGCAATAGGAGATGGGGAACTGGGTGTAGCCACCAGCAAGCCCCAGATGCCAGAAAAGCAGGACTTCCAGGAACCAACAGGGTTGAGATTATTCAAAAAAGGGAAGGGGAACTTATAGAAACCATATCCAGAGCTTAGGCAAGGCCCCTGGTTGAGGGATGGGGCCACCCACAATTCTCAAATTTTTAAACCAGAATTGCTCCTGTCTAAAGAAAATACAGAGATGAAGAATGGAGCAGAGACTGAAGGAAAAGTCATCTAGAAACTTCCCTACCCGGAGATTCATCCCAGACACCAAACCCAGATACTATTACTGAGGCCAAGAAGTGCTTGCTGACAGGAGCCTGATATGGCTGTCTCTTGAAAGGCTCTGCCAGAGCCTGACCAAGACAAATAAGGATGCTTGCACCTAACTATTGGACTAAACACAGGGACCCCAATGGAGGAGTTGCAGAAAAGACTGAAGGAACTGAAGAGATTTGCAAACCTATAGGAAGAACAACAACATCAACCAACCAGATACCCCTAGCCCCAGAGCTCTCAGGGACTAAACCACCAACCAAAGAGTACACATGAAGGAACCCACAGCTCCAGATGCATATGTAACAGAGAATGGCATTGTCTGGCATCAATAGGAGAAGAAGCCCTTGGTCCTGGGTAGACTCAATACCCCAGTGTAAGGGAATTCCAAGGAGGTGATATTGGAGTGGTGAGTAGGAGGAGGAGCATCCTCATAGAAGCAGGTGGAGGGGGAATGGGATAATATTTGAATTGTAAATACTTAAAATATACAATAAAAAACAAAACCATCATTTCAAAAAAGGAAAAATTAAAAAATTAAAAACTAAAGACGTTTTCTGCATCTACTGAGATGATCATGTGCTTTTTCATCTTTATAGGATTTACTATATTTATTAACACACACATATGTATATATATATATATATATATGTGTGTGTGTGTGTGTGTGTGTGTGTGTGTGTGTGTGTGTGTGTGTGTGTGTATGAGAAGGGGTAGAGGAGCTCAGTGGTGATTGTCCTTAGTTTGATGGTGGTTGTGGCTGGGAGCACAGAGAGGCCATTTATGGAAGAATTAAGATGCAGCTTTATAGGTGAATGACTTTTCTGTGGCTCCCCATGACAGATCTTGATGAAAGAGACAGTCCATGGTTCTAAATAGTTTTATTGACTGTTCAATGGCAGAAAGTGGATGCATACTATACCGTACCCATTTCTCAGAGTGTATCTGAATTTAAATAACTTTTGCAAGGTTGAATGTCTGAAAAAGGAAACTTATTGGCTAAGTCCTCAGGGCCTCTAGGTACCTCATTAATATTGAGAACTCTGTTCTGGGCCTATGTGACTACAGGCCACGTGTTTCTTTATGTGGGGAATGTGGCACTGTTTCAGGGCAGGAATCTGGCAGGGAGCAGAGTCTCACCTAAGTCTCAAGTGTATGCTCACTGAGCCTCCGAGACTCAACCTGCTTTACCTTACCAAGCTTCCTGGCCAGACTTCAGAGTAGGTGGCACCCTTAATAGTGCCAAAATATAATGCAGTGTGCACCTGTCTGCCTTTGCTTCTTCCTGAATTGGGTGCATCTATTGCTGCAGTAGACATCCAAATTCAGCTTTTCCCATTTTCCAACATATTAATCCCAGAATCTCTTCAGGGGTCTTCAGGCTTTCAGGACTAGACTAGAACCATGGAGGCCTTCACTTTCATGAGCTAAGTACTGAGAAGCTTTTCAAACATGCAGATAGAGCTTGAAGGTTCACTCAGTCCCTATTGTATGGATCCATTTAATAGCATCTGTTTTAAAACATATGCATTCCGGGGTTGGGGATTTAGCTCAGTGGTAGAGCGCTTGCCTAGCAAGCGAAAGGCCCTGGGTTCAGTCCCCAGCTCTGGAAAAAAAAATATGCATTCCATTGGTACTACTCTTGTAGAGAATCCTCACAAACAAGATAGTCATACATTATTAGCTAGACTTATTCTGTTTTTACTACTAACCGTGCATGCATTTCTAAAATGAATTTTAGTCATTTCACTCCCAATTCTCTTTCTCCATATGTCTTCCTGTCTCACTGAAACCCTTCTTACCACCAATTCTATGCCCTACCTCATCTCTCTGCCTCTATCTCTCTGTCTCTGTGTCTCTCTGTCTCTGTGTCTCTCTGTCTCTGTCTCTCTCTCTCTCTGTCTCTCTGTCTCTCTGTCTCTCTCTCTCTCTCTGTGTGTGTGTGTGTGTGTGTGTGTGTGTGTGTGTGTGTGTGAGAGAGAGAGAGAGAGAGAGAGAGAGAGAGAGAGAATGTGTGTATTTCCCAATGAGTTTAATTAATGTTCCTTTTATGATCATGGATGGGAGATTTCCAGCTGGAATATGCACACCTTAGTGAATACACCAGAGTGAGGCCACATCTTTCAATAAGCCATAGCTGCCATAGTCCCTGAGGAAGGGCTCAAGATGAAATATTGATAAGCTTAAATTTTTGTAGGTCTTGAACAGATAACCATGAGTACAATGAGTACAATCACTATGTAATGTCCCAAGATATATTTTTCCTGCATATCTTTCATTTTTTGGCTCTACCTCAGGGGGCCTACATGAGATTTTCTGGGCCCATAGAAGCTATCTAGTAGGGGAGAATCTCTCAGAGCAGTTCCAGTTTGATTTCTCTGTCTTATGATCAAAATGTGTGGTGTCTAATAAGGACTTATAGTCATATTATTGTATGAATCTAAGAGAAATACCAATGATTTGCCTTACTTTTGGAGCCTCTTTGGCCTTGTTGGTTAATAATTCATAGGATTTCATTCAATAATTCATGCTTTTTGGATGAGCATTATAAATCTACAGAAGCCATGTCCATTCAAACACACACACAGACACACACACAGACACACACACACACACACACACACACACACACACACAGCATATAAACTAGTAGCTTTCCATATAGCTTGTACATCCTTAGTTTTGGATACCCTTCCCTTTAACTTTTAACTTTTCCTCATTTTTAGTCTCCTGACCCTTCCTATCTTAGACCTTTCCGGTGACATCCTCTACATTTTTATAGATGCACACTGTGCTAAGCCTTTATCAGAGAGCTTCTTGATGCATAGGATGGTAGTTAACACAGAAACCCATGTAGCCCATAAACTCATGTGCCAAGAATAAATGATGGTAGAATGATTGGCCATTAATGGGCCTTCTGTATCATACCCTTCACTCAATATAATCTCATCCAATATAACACTTTCAATACCAAATCAAAGATAAATTATATGATATAATAGTTGTAAAGGCCTAATACCAACTACTGTAAGTATTTTTGCTTAATAAAGTACAAAATTTATATGATCTAGTTTGCTGTAATAAAGAACAATGTCCAAAAGGGAGATTGGGGTGGAGGATATCTTATACTTCTAGTTACAGTTAATTGCTAATAGAAGTCAGGTCAGGAACCCAAGGCAGGAACCTGGATGAGGAAACTGAAGCAGAGGCCATGGATATACATTGCTCACTGGCTTGTTCCCCTGGGCTTTCTCAGACCATGTATCACAGAATCGCCAGCCCAGAGATGGTATGATGCACAGTGGAATGAACTTTTTTGTATCAATCATAAATAAAAAAATTTCCCCTCAGCCTTGCCTACTGGCCATTCTTTTGGATGCAACTTCACAACTGCGTCTACTGCATCAACAGAGCGTCATGGATGGTGCCACTGTGTCTACACAACAAGGTGTCCTAACATAGAACCTGGCTTGTATCCTTTGCACAAGTTATATAGCTGTATGGTTTTGGGTAGAGGTAGATGCTCTCTGAAGACATTAATAGGAGGCAGAATTATATGTACTTTTTGTGATTACTACAGAACTTCATACCTTTCACTCTTCTGAGGATTTCTTCATGTCCCTTATTTTCATCCTCCTCTTTCTAATTCCATTATTGGAAAATGTAAACCATGTACCTTTCCAAGGAGTCCACATGTACTTATTTCAGTCACAATCCTCTCAGTCAGATGACAGCCAGAGTTACTCTTTAGCTTTTTCCTTATCTAGGATATTACATCTATTAGTTATGGTTTGAGTATAGCTTAATATATGCCCCCAAAGGGCTATGAGTTGAAATTTGGTATCTACTAAAGGGTACTAAGATCTTAGAACCTTTTAAGAGGTGAGGCCTCTCTGATCATTTTATATCACTGGAGCAGCTGCTCTCAGAGAAACTAAAGTCACTATTCTAAGCACCCTGAGTCCTACTGAGATGGAACTATGATAAGTACTGCCTTCTGAAATCTCCCTGGCTATCCATTTTTTCCCATTGATCTTGCCCTATTGCATATCCAACCTTCTATCCACCACAAACTCCTTACCGAAGCCAAACCAATGCTAGTCACATGCCTGAAGTGGAAATTTCTGGCTGTGTCATGTGATGAAGACCTCCTGTATTGTTTTGCTGAGGCAGACCTGTAAAAGAACACATGATGTGTAAGTGGGACTCAACAGACAGTGATGGTGCTTTTGCATAACTAGCCATGCAACTCTTTGTTGGTCTTCTGTCTTCACTGATCATTGAGAGAGTTAGAGAACTTCTCCTGGCTTTCCAGGCTGCTTCCACTTATTGACAATTTGGCGGAGGCCTGGCTGTTTCTGCCGGAATACGCTGCCATTGCTGATTTGTGTTTGGTGACACTTTTTAACTGGACTGTTAGTACCCTGTTTGTTAGTGTAAAAACATCTTTTCATTATAAAATTATATTTACTCAGTCATTTCTTATTTTCTATTTCTTTTTTAAAGGATTATTTATTTATATATATGAGTACATTGTAGCTGTCTTTAGATACACCAGAACAGGGCCTCAAATCACATTAAGGATTGTCGTGAGCTACCATGTGGTTGCTGGGAATTGAACTCAAGACCTCTGGAAGAGCAGTCCATGATCATAATCCCTGAGCCATCTCTCTAGCCCCCTACTCAGTCATTTAATAATAGTAATGAATCAGATTATTAATACTATAGTAGGTATATTACATGCCACCTTATTTATTTATTTATTTATTCTCACTTTAAAACATTCATTTTTTTAATTTGTCTGGAGGGTCCACAGGATGACAAGGTTAAGCTCAGGGAGATATGCTAGTATAACAGAGCCCAGTATAGCAGAGCTTTGCTGTGACGGTCTAAGTTATGTATTCATAGAACATTTTGCATTCCCAAAATCATTTTCAATATAATAAATTACTTCTGTATTCATCAGCTGGGTGGCAGTGTAGTTCAGGAGAGCAGTCCCAGTGACTAATTTAAGTTCTAATGAATAGGGCTCAACATTTTTCTTCACTGAAATCTAGCTGCGTATTAGGCCCTACTTTTCAAAGCATTTTAAGAAAACAAAACAAAAATAGGTAGTGTTTGGGAAAGTCTCTTAAATTGATGCTACCAAGACTGATGATAGGAAGAAATCCAGATTACACTGTGCACAATGAAAACTTCAGTTTTTTGTGTCCCTTTTTTTTTTTTTTTTTTTTTAGAATCTGTCTCCACATCCAGAGAAGCACAGCAAGCCCCTGGTGTGTATCTCTTTGTAGAAAACCATTAGACAATAAACTAGAACACCAGTCAAGGAAACAGTAAAGAAACAAGCTGTTACTAACCCTCAAACCTCACCATTACTGTGTATTTCATGGAACTGAAATGGTTAAAACTGTTCAGATGGTGTACTCTAATGGGAACACTAAAATAGAAAATGGAAAATTGATTTAATTGCCTTGAGGTGACTAAAGTCGGAAGTAATGGGTTCCTGATGAACCATGCTGCTTCTTTTTCAAATTTAACTCCAAACTCAGTGTAAGTATTCTCTCTCTCTCTCTCTCTCTCTCTCTCTCTCTCTCTCTCTCTCTCTCTCTCTCTCTCTCCCCCCCTTCTGTGTGTGTGTGTGTGTGTGTGTGTGTGTGTGTTTAGATAGCTGTAGGCAGGTTATAAATCTAATCGACTTTCAGATTCTTACTGAACTGTGGACAGCTTTGTTATTCATTCCATAGAGCTGCATTCCCAAGTTCTGCTTTACTAGTTCAGAAACTTCACCTCGGCACACACAGAATAACAGAACTCTAAATATGAGCTCTCCCAGATAGAAATTCTTAGGCTGTCTCAAACACAAACCAAGATGGATAGGGTCAATTGTAGAGTAGCTGCCCCACTGACTTGAATACTCCTATTTGTGATACAGCCTAAGGCAGTGAAGACTGGAGAGGAAGAAGTCAGTAAGATGAGACAGTCTCCTTATCAATATTGACATAATAGAAAAGCAGAGTGGAGGACAGGGCTGTATGGAGGGTTATCAATCACTTGAGATTAACAACTGAAGACAAAATTAGCATTATAAATTAGATATTGAGGAATCAAGTAAATTGTAAAACTTTACCTCTTTCAAATCCATAAACATTTACAAACCATATGAATTCTACCTTCGGTTGAGGTTTGATCTTTTGATATGTATTATGATAAATACTGACCCCCAAAGCCTGGTTGCTCCCAGAATTGAGAGAACCCAAATGTACAATGTGACATTGCTCCTTGACTTAAAACTATTGGCTAAATAAAGTTGCTAATAGCTAATAGTTGGTCAAAAGAGACATAGACGGGATTTGAAGTTATCAGCTTGGGGTTGGAGGAATCAGCGAAGAGGGAAAGAAGTTGGAAAGAAAAGAAAGACACCATGGGTTAGGAGATAAGGCAACATGGGCCAGAAGGCTGGCAAATTGGAGTTAAGAACAGTCCAGATGAAATATAGAAAGTAATAACTTGGATTTATGAACAGAAAATAGTATTAATAAAATTGAGGGTGGATATCTGCCCAGCTCTTGTGCTGATTAAGGCTTATTATAAATATAAAGACCTAAGTATACCTTTTATCCAAAAACTAAATGATCAAAGGTGGAGTAGAAACCAGGGTTTGGGATTATAAATATTTAACCTTCTGAAAAGGGAGTGTTAGAGTAGTTGGCAGGTAAATGTGTTTTTAGAAACAACACACTTTATTTCATTTTTTCTAAATATTTATTTATTTATTTATTTATTTATTTATTTATTTATTATAATTACACTGTAGTGTCTTCAGACACACCAGAAAAGGGCAACAGATATCAACACAGATGTTTGTGAGCCACCATGTGGTTTCTGGGATTTGAACTCAGGACCTCTAAAAGAGCAGACGGTGCTTTTAACCACTGAGCCATCTCTTCATACAAAGACTGGCCCACCTGGGGATCCATTCCACATACAGTCACCAAACCCAGCCATTATTGCTGAAGCCAAGAAGTACTTGCTGACAGGAACCTGATATGGATGTCTCCTGAGAGGCTCTGCCAGAGCCTTACAGATAAGGCTGATACAGATGAGGATGTTTGCAGCTAACCATCAGACTGAGCACAGGGACCCCAATGGAGGAGTTAGAGAAAGAACTACAAGAGCTGAAGGGGTTTGCGACCCCATAGGAAAAACCACAATATCAACCAACCAGACCCCCCTCAGCTCTGTCAGGGACTAAATCACCAACCAATGAGTGCACATGGAGCGATCCATGGCTCCAGCTGCATATGTAGCAAAAGATGGCATTGTCTGACATCAAAGGGAGAAGAAGCCCTGTAGCCAATGAAGGCTCATTTCCCTAGTGTAGGGGAATGCCAGGGTGTTGAAGTGGGAGGTGGGTAGGTGGGAGTGGTAGCATCTTAATAGAAGCAGGGAGAGGGGAAGGGGAAATGTGAGAGGGAGGAAAGGGGATAACATTTGAAATGTAAATACATAAATTATCCAATAAAAATATGAAAAAATAAATAGATAAAAGTGACATATAAAGAAAAGGAAAAAAAAAGAAAACAAGACACACCAGGGTGCCTCCCTGTGTACATGGAGACCCATTATTATCTTTTAAATGCTAGAATCTCTGTTTCTCATTATTTCCTTTGCTGATGCAATTTTGGTATGCTGTCTTCTCCCTGGTTAGGCATAGAGTCCTGAAAATCCAGCTGAGGTTAAATAATACAGAGTCAATGATCATAAAAGTTGTGTTTATGCTTCTGATTAAATTATAAAATCCCTGCTAAGGCAACATTTACATTCCTGTGGAAAAGAAGAGCATGAAGGTGTCAGGCAAACAATAAACTAGAATCTAAATGACACTGAATTTGCCACCTGCTTTAATACTCTAAGGGGTAGTTCAGTGTGCTAAGATTCAGGAGTTGTTCTTTTTCAAGTTAATAAACTGAAAGAAGGGTTGGAGGGTGGGCACGTTTGAGTAATGCCAGCTTTTGGAAGAATGAGGCAAGAAAACTGCCACAGGGCCAAGGCCAGCCTGAGATACAGAGACATAGTGAGACCTTGAAAACATAATTAAAAATAAATAAATAAAAGCCTGAGAGAATGAGTCTCAGAGCTAGGAAATGCAGCCGTGAGTTTTCTGCATCTTCTTTTGTTTTTTAAAGTTGTCTACATCAAACTATGTTCATTCTTTAGTCCTAATTAAGGAAATACACCTGCTTAAAAATTGGTTAGACTCTTCTAATTGAAGTACCTGGGAGTAATGGTTATTTCAAAGAAATGGTTTATTGCCAGGGTAGAAACAAAAGCTCTAATGAATCTGCCTCCAGACCTCTCAATCTCAATGTCAATTGTTGCTATGAAAGAATGCACAGATATTAAAAGAGAGCAGATAACCAGAGAGCTCCTACAGCTGATAAACAACTTCAGCAAAGTGGCTAGATATAAAATTAACTCAAACAAATCAGTAGTCTTCCTGTACTCAAAGGATAAACAGTTGAGAAAGAAATTAGGGAAACAACGACCTTCACAATAGTCACAAATAAAATAAAATATCTTGGTGTGACACTAAACAAGCAAGTGAAAGATCTGTGCAACAAGAACTTCAGATCCTGGAATAAAGAAATAGAAGAAGACCTCAGAAGATGGAAAGATCTCCCATGCTCATGGATTGGCAGGATTAATATAGTAAAATTTGCCATCTTATCAAAAGCAATCTAGAGATTCAATGCAATCCCCATCAAAATTTCAATTCAGTTCTTCATAGAGTTAGAAAGAGCAATTTGCAAATTCATTTGGAATAACGAAAAGCTTAGGAGAGAAAAACCTCTTCTCAAAAATAAAATAACTTCTGGGGGAATCCCCATCTCTGACCTCAAGCTGTATTGCAGAGCAATACTGATAGAAACCGTAGGGTATTGGTACAGAGACAGGCAGGGAGATCAATGGACTAGAATTAAAAGCCAAAAATGAGCTCACACACCTATGGTCCCTTGATCTTTGACAACGGAGCTAAAACCATACAGAAAAAAGGATAACATTTTCAACAAATGGTGCTGGAGGTCAGCATGTAGAAGAATGCAAATTGATCCATTCTTATCTCCTTTTATAAATCTCAAGTACAAGTGGATCAAGGACCTCCATATAAAACCAGATATGCTGAATCTAGTAGAGGAGAAAGGAGGGAAAAGTCTCAAATACGTGGGCACAGGAGAAAACTTCCTGAACAGAACACCAATGGCTTATGCTTTGAGAGCAACAATCAACAAATGGGACCTCATAAAATTGAAAAACTTTTGTAAAGTAAAGGACACTGTAAATAGGACAAAAAATGGCAACCCACAGTTTGAGAAAAGGTATTTGCCAACCCTACATCCAATAGAGGTTTAATATCTAATATATACAAAGAACTCAAGAAGTTAGACTCCAGAAAACCCTATTAAACAGTGGAGTACAGAGCTAGTTAGAGAATTCTCAACCGAAGAATTTCAAATGGCTGAGAAGCACATAAAAAAATGTTAGTCATCAGGGAAATGCAAATCAAAACAACCCTTTGATTCCACTTCACACCAGTCAGAATGGCTAAGATCAAAAACACAGGTGACAGCAAATGTTGGCAAGGATGTGGAGAAAGAGGAACACCCCTCAGTTTCTGATGGGACTGTAAGCTGGTAAAACCACATTGGACATCAATCTGGTGGTTCCTGAGAAAAGTGGAAATTGTTCTACCTAAGGTCCCATCTATACCACTCTACGCATATACCCTAAATTCTGCAACATATAACAAGAGTACATGTTTCATTATGTTCATAGCAGCCTTATTTATAATAGCAGAAAGTTAGAAACAACCCAAATGCCCCTAAAGAGAAGAATGGATACAGAAAATGTGGTACATATACACAATGGAATACTATGTAGAGATTAAAAACAATGACTTCATGAAATTCTTAGGCAAATGGTTGGAATTAGAAAATATCCTCCTGAATGAGGTAACCCAAACACAGAAGAACACCCATGGTATGTACTCACTAATAAGTGCATATTAGCCCAAAAGCCCACAATGCACATAATACAACCCACAGAACACATGGAGCATAGAAAGAAGAAAGACCAGGGTATAGATACTTCAGTCCAGCATTGAGGGGGTAACAGGATCATTGTGGCAGGTGGAGGGAAACGGGAACTGAGGAGGGGGAGGGAATAAGGGTGGCAGCATTAGGATCTGGAGGAGATGTGAGAGGTACAGGGGGTCAGGAAATCGAACAAAAGTGGAGAGCCACCAGAGGGTCCCAAACACCAGGGAAACATGAGGCTCCCAGGATCCAACTCGGATGAACTTAGCCAAAATTCAATGTTCAGAGAAGGGGGAGATAGAACTTATAGAGACCTCCTCCAACAGATAGGCATGGCCCATCTATAGGACACGCACCCATTTGAAAGTTTCTAATCCAGAAAAGCTCCTGTCCAAAAGAAGAAGAACAGGGACAAAAAATGGAACAGAGACAGAAGGAAGGGCCAACCAGGGACTGATCCACCTTGAGATCCATCATGTCTGCAGACAGCAAGCCCAGCACTGTTGCCATGATCAAAAAGTACTTGCTGACAGGAACATAGTGTGGTGGGTCCTGAGGAAATCTGGCCTGCAACTGACCAATGAAGATGTGGATGCTTGGAGCCAACAATCAGATGGAGCTCAGGAAACCTGGTAGTGGAGCTGGAGAAAGAACAGGAGGAGAAGAAGGGAACTTCAATCCCATTAGAAGAACAACAGGCTGGCCTAACCACCCAGTTCTCCCTGAGTCTAGACCACCAACCAAGGAGTGTACCTGGAAAGATCCATGCCTCCAGACACATATGTAGCAGAGGATGGACTTGCCCTACAGCAATAGGAGGAGAGACCTCTCCACTGATCCTGGGGAGGCTTGATAACCCAGAGCAGTTGGATGCTGGAGTGATGGGGAAGGAGAGTGTGGTTGGGTGGGGGTGCACTCTCATACAGGGAAAGGGTAGGAGGGAGGGCAGATGTGGGTTGGGGGCTGGTGGAGGGGTAACCAAGAAGTGGGATATCTTGGGATGGGGGTTGGTGGAGGGGCTAACCTGGAAGTGGGATATTATTTTAGATATAAAAAAGGAATGATTAATTTAAAAGAAAGGAAAAGAAAAAGAAAAAAAGAGAGCAAATAATTCAATAGGATCCCAGGCTCATGGCAAGAAAGCATTATGTTTGTGGAGGAGGAAGATACTTTTTAACATTCTCTGAGATTATTTCTATTTAAACTCACTATTAAATATCCTGAACAAAATTTTTCTATTCATCACAACTAAGCTTGCATACAAATGTGCATTTTATAACAGAGTTAAAAGTATGCTAATATTTGCTTTAATAAACCAAACGTACATTTTCAAGAGTCTGTTTTCAAATGATCTTAATGCATGATATGTCCATGAGAAAGCAATTATCAAATGTTTCCTCATATTGCTTCTTGGTAAATGGAAACTTCCCTTTTTACCTGAGATCACAAGGCAAACAACCCCATTGAAGGCAGTGGAGATAAAATTTATCAGCACTGAAATCAATTATGTATAAAATAGTAAAAAAGAACAACAAACTCCAGTAAACAGGCATGGGTTTGGGTCACACAACTGAGTTCTGTATCAGTCGTATGGGCTGGCCTCATCAATATTCATTAAACTGTTTCCAAACATATTTTTAAAATTATCTGTATTAACGTGTTTACATAGACCTTGGGAGGAAAAATCTGGTCATCTGAGACTAGGATACAATAACTGTTACACATGAGAGAACTCTACCATAGCAGGGTTTAGGGGCACTTCACCATCCTCAATTTGAATAGTCACTATGTGAACTCTACTCTTAATTTGTATCACATTTGTATGTTTACACCTAAGAGGATCTCTGAAACTGCCATATGTTCTGGAAATTTTTACTGTGTGTGTGCACACACACGTGTGTGTATGTGTGTTGGGGGGGCAGGCAGGCAGACAGACAGACTAGGACAATTAGGAAAAAGGGGCAAAGGTTTAGAACCCATAGTAGTTGCACTCAGGCATAGATGTACTGAATATTTTGAATATTTTAAGATAATCATCAAGGTGGAAATCAGTCTTTATTTTGTCTAAAACTACAGTTAAGAAAGTATTATGTTTCCCAGGTCACAAAAATATTTGTATTGACTCTTGACCAGAGGCCATTCTCGGGTCTTTGAGAGTGGTCCTTCAACATCAAAGTCAGAAGAAAATTTAGAGTTGCCAAGAAAAAGAGAAATTGATCCTACTCAACTTACACAGAAATGACATCTTACTACTATGGCCATGTTCTCCACCCATCATGATCAAGCTGGCTTTATTCCAGAGACACAGGTATACCTCAGCATACACAAACTGGTAATTACAAGATATCATACAAACAAATGCTAGGATTCAAACTCTAGTCTTCTCCAAAATCAGCAAGCATTCTTAACCACTCAGCCATCTCTCAAGCACAAAGGAAACTCTTTAAAATTTATAAATTCTTTCAGCAAAATGATATGATACAAAATAAAAATAAATAAGTCAGCAGTTTTTTCTGTATACCAATGACAAATATATTCATAAATAAAAACAGAAATAATTCTACACACAGAAATGTTCCTTGGCATTTAAGTAAGTCCTCTATGACGAAACCTTTTCAACTGAAAAAATAATGACTCAAGGAAGACACTAAAAGATGAAAAGACCTCTAGTGTTCATGGGTTTGAATAATTAATGTAGTGAAAAGGATCACTGTATCAGAAGCAATTAACAGATGCACTGCAATCCAATTCAAAGTCTCCATGCCAATCTTCACTTAAATTGAAAAACTATCTTGAAATTCATGTGGAAGAACAAAACATCCTGAATAATCAAAGCACTCCTGACTCAAAGGAACAATGATAAAAACACTATTACACCTAATTAGAAATTATATTCTAAAGCCGTAGTAAGAAAAGCAGAATGGGGTGTACATACTGGAGCGCAAAGCAAGTAACAGGGTATACATACTGGAGAAAAGAGCAATTTCAACAAATGGTGTTGGGACAACTTAATGTCTTTATATAAAATAATTAACATAAAATCTTATTTCTCTCTGAGCACAAAAGTCAAATTTAACTGAATGAAGGATCTAGACATAAATTCTAATGCACTGAAGCTGAAAGAAGGAAAAGGAGGGAGTAAATTATAAGATGTATGCGTAGATCAGGACTTTCGACAGGATTCAGACTGTTCAGCAAATAAGGCCAACAAAAGAACAGTGGGAACTTACAAATTAAAAGTCTTCTGTACAGCAACGGGAATGGCAACCAAGTAAATAGACCTGCAGAAGTGGAAAAAAATCTTTGCTAGATATATATCTGACAAAGAACTGCTATACAGACCATCCAAAGGACTTTTATGTTAAATATAAATAAATATAAATGAAAAGAAATCAACTATATTAATCAAAATATGATCTATGGATCCTAGATTCATTTGGAGCTCAATTTTGTGCATGGTAAGATATTGATGATTTCACTTTGTTTTCTACATATGGCTATGCAGTTGCCTAGAGCTGTTGGTGGCACACGTTGTCTTTTCTCCCATGTATATTGTTGATACCTTTGTTAACAATCAGGTGGTTGTAGAAGTGTGGGCTTATATGTGGGTCCTCAATTTTATGCAAGATCTGTGTTATTTTTATAACTGTTCCCCAGGACTCTCACTTGACACCTGGGATGGTGGTCCCTTCAGCAGTATCTTCATATCATGAAGATATAAAAGTTTCTCATTGTTCAGGTTTTGGTTTGTTCAGGTTTTGTTTTGGTTTGGTTTGCTTATCTGCTGTGTTTCAATACACAATTTAAGATATTTTTCTTTGCTTTTTTTCATTTTTTTGTTTTATTTTGTTTTGAGTTTTATGAAGAATTGAAGTTGAATTTCTCAGGATTGCATTGAATCTATACATAGCTTTTGATAGGATGGCCATTTTCATAATATTAATCTTGCCAATTTATGAGCATAACAGGCTTTTCTGTCTTCTGGTATCTTTTAAATTACTTTCTTCAATGTCTTAAAGTTTTTATTATAAGAGACTTTCACTCATTAGGTTAGAGTCATCTTAATTTTTTTGAGGCAGCTGTAAATGATGTTATTTCCTTCTCAGTAGACTTGTTGTTGTGTATGGGACAGAATGTATTATTTTGAGTGTGGCAGCCATGAAGCAGAAATGAATGGTTTCATTTAAAAAATTAATTAATAAGTTGTATAGATATATCACACATTAATGTATTCTACATTAATGTATAATTACATTAAATGTGCTGCTATATATAAAATAATTATACATAATATAATACATTAGTATATAGGTTATATAATACATAATACATATCATATAACATTATGTAGTGTAATAATATAATGATATGATGATATAAATTATATATATGATATATCATATATGACTATATCATAATATATATTACCTGTATTATATATCTCTATATATGCATCTATATAATATATTATATGTATAATACTTTATATATAATATAAAATAAGTATAAATAAATATATAAATAAATGAATTAGAATGCATTATATTAAGTATGTTAAGCATGAAAATGCCCAAACTAAGTATAATAATTCATAAAAGTTATTTGAATAGGTAGTAGTTTTCTAACCAAGGACTCCATAGCTCAGTAAACTACAGTAGAATGCACAAACAGGTTTTCAGCAAACTGAAAAGTTTCTGTAAAGGAGAAACGTAAGTAAAATGACAATCACCAAAATAAAAGAAAAATTTTGGCTGGGTAGTAGAGGCATATACCTTTAATCCCAGCACTTAGGAAGCAGAGGCATGCTTATCTGTGAATTTGAGGCAAGCATAGCTACATAATAAATACCAGGACACCCAGGATGACCCTAAGAAATACTATGTCAAAAAACAAAACAAAACAAAATAAAGAGAAAGAGAGAATCTTTTTTATTCTCCTGACATCACACACACACACACACACACACACACACAAAGATGTGTGTGTGTATATACATACAAGTATATGTATATGTATATGTATATATATATACTTGAAAAGTACATATCAACAGAACAAATAAGCCAATGAACTAAACAGTTTTCCAAAAAGTAAAAGTTGCTAATAATATATTAGAAAGATATTCAGCATCTTCAACCGTCACAGCACTACAAACCAAAATTAGATTGAAAATTAATCTTACACCACTGAGAATGACTCTCACCAAAAGAGGAAGTAAACTACTGAAGAAGAAGAAACAATAAAATAAAAGGAACCCTCACTCATTGTTGAAAATGTAAATTAGTATAGCCACTTTGGGAAACTGTAAGGGGATTCCTCAAAGTACAAATGTGAGCCTCCCCAACCACCTACTGTTTTAAATATCACTAAAGGCCTTTTCAAAAGGTCTTGTGAACACAGAATCACAGTACATGTGTGGCTCTTGGAAATTATATCACAGATCTTGTGTAATCCCAAACCACATCAAACCCCAGAATGAGAGAGAAATCAGGCATGGAACAAAGTATTATTGTTAGCTGCTATCGAGAGGAAAAAGACAATTTTCTCTTAGTGCAGCCACTGGTAAATTAATCAAATTCCAGTGTAAGACATCTACTACTATTTGAGTAGCACAAATTGATCTTGAAGGTTTTTTCCATGGACTTGAAATTGGTCGGGTAGAGAAATGGGGGTGGATCTGAGATGAGTTAAAAGACTTGTGAATATGATTAAAACACAAAACTAAAATTCTTCAAGAGCTAATAAAAATTTGAAAATAAAAACACCACACAATTCTTCTTTGAGTAATATATTCTTTTCTCTGGTGGTCTAATTTTATTTTTCCTCCAATAAATTTTTACTTTTGCTGCTCAGAAAGAAGGATTGAAGAATAATGATAAGGAGGAAGAGAGGATGCAGGAAAAGAAGCAAGAGTAAGAGGGAGGCAGCAGTTGGGAGGAAAGAAATAATGTTATCATGCAATCATATGATCACTTCTAGACATAAATTAGGGAGTATACATTGTCATGCGTTCAATATATGTGTATAACTACTATTTATGACAGTTTTCTCAAACACATAGAAGTGTGTGTGTGCGTATAGGATATATGTACATATGTATGCATATGCATGAGTAATAGAACATTATTTAGCCATAAAGAGTGCAATTGTTCCATTTGTAGGAAAAGTGAGTTAACTAGAAATTATTATGTGAAATAAACCGAACTCAAAAAGACAAATTACAAATCTTCTCTCATGAAGTCTAAGGAAAAGAAAAAGAGATTAAAGAAGCACATTAGAGAAGAGGGAGAAGGTCAGGGTAGTGAGGAGAAGAAACGTTTAAGTAGAGTGAACTTAATAAAAATGTTTACGTACACACTAGAAAATGTTACATGAAATCCATCATTTTCTATGATTAATTCATACTAAAATATTTTAAATCTCAAGCTAGAATAAAGATCTTTCTAAAGTTTTAAAGGGGTGCTTTAAAATGCCTACCGCAGAATGTGCTTAATGCTGCAATACTGCACACTTAAACAGTTCTCTCTGAGGATTGAGCACAGGAATGTATGCTCTTGCTCTTTCTTCATCATCATGTGTCAGAGCAGTAAGGGTTGAAGACACTGCAGTGAATCAGACATCTGAGTAATGGCTTATCCATGCCTGGATCTGGGTCATGTCATTCTGTGGAGGGCGAGTCTACTTCCTGTGGGTGTTAAGCAGGTTTCCTGATTTTCCAACTGCCAAATGGCAATGTTCAAGTTTCTATAAACTCCAAATTGAATAAATGACAATTTTTTTGAGGGAGCCCTACTTGTTAACTATTAAAATCATGCAAGACAACAAAATACATTGCAATCTGAGGATAAGAAATACAATACAACCATCCCTATTTGGTACACAGTGTGTTACTGTGCTTTTTCACAACCCGCAAGAATGTATATAAAAATTACTGATGAATTATTCAGACCACCAGAAGCAGGGTAAAAATCAATGGTGTCTGTGACATAAAATTAGGAGTTGAAATTAGAATAATAATTCGCTTAAAGAAAAACAAAAATGTAAAATCATTACTAATTTATTAGTTTAACTAAGAAATTGGAGTTTAATATGCAGAGTACTCCTGAGTTCTAATTGAGCATTTAACTTATAAATATTAAATATATAAACGAGAATATAGATGTACCATGCTCATAGTTTAGCATGTAGGAACCCACTCATTTCCACTAGGTAAAAAGTTGTATTTATCCGGTAAGGAAATTGTAAATCTTCCACTTATGCTACTGCCAGAAAATTAGAAAGGAAAGGAGGAGAGAGGAGAGGGAGGGAGGGAGGGAGGGAGGGAGGTAGAGGAATAGGAAGGGAGGGAGAAAAGTTTAAAGAATTAAAGATGTATGTATATAAAAAGATACAGGAAACCTTTAAGATTGCTGGATGATAAAAACACAGGTGAGATGCTAAATATTATATCTGGCATATAATGGGCATGGATCAACCCCTATTTTCAGCAGTTTTGGATATGGCTAATGGTATTTCTAATAGGTAACTGGGAAGTATAGCTTCCTGAGTGATTAAAGTCTGTCTCTTGTAGTCTTTGCTTTCCCATGCAACACTGAAAGGAATATTTCCTTCACTGTGTTAGTTGAGGCTTTTCCGAAATCTGAGCAGACAGGCTCTTCTCACCCTCTGCACTAACTTAGAACCATGAAGAACAGCTGACTTAACACCATCATCAAGGAAATTTTTCTCAAAACTTTAAAGTTGAACAACGTCACAAAAATCAAACATTACTGTCTTCGATGCCATTTTTGACTGCTAAGGTCCTTTAATGAAAAATAAAAAGAACTCAGAACATGGTTGTCACAAATCAGAAAGAACATTCTGTAGGCAGAGGTACTTTGAAACAGTTTCTCAATTCAATAAACCTACTATTCATATGTCCATGTCATACTAAGCAAGAAAAAGCTCTTCATATAAATAAAATATCTGTGATCAAGAACCCACAGTCCATCTTTCTCTAAAGACCAGTCCATGGCATTTCATGCCATGTGACGTGACAAAACCTTCTGTGTCTCTGATGATATAGACATTAATTTCACTTTTTGAGGATTCTACACATGTATTGCTGAAGTAATGATTTCAATGATTTCTGTATTGAAAAGCAAAGAGAGGTGATTCTGTTTTAATTAGAACTGGTAAAACTTTGAGAATGATCAAGAATTGAGTCTTACTGGGCCTTCTTCACTGGGATCGTCCTTTGACCTGCTCAAAGGAAGCAAAAGAACAAGCTACAATTGGTTAACTTTAGAATGTTATGTGATTATAAATCAAGGGAGTACTAATGCGCAATTCCAGGGCTAGAGACAGTGGCAAGAGGAGAATCTGATGATGTAAGCTCTCATGA
Source organism: Rattus rattus (assembly GCF_011064425.1). Classification (NCBI taxonomy): domain Eukaryota; kingdom Metazoa; phylum Chordata; class Mammalia; order Rodentia; family Muridae; genus Rattus; species Rattus rattus. Next base: position 91,250,027 of record NC_046157.1, on the reverse strand, counting down.
CATAAGCTTCTAACCTCCATGTCCTCATCAAGTCTATTACAAGAGGATTGCAAGTGGAAACAAAACAAACCACAAATCAGGTCAATCACATTCAGCCACAGTATCTTATTTTGTTCTGAACACCAGAGTCTCTGGTGAGCTGCTAATGAAATCCTCTTCGCTTCCTGTCTAATCAAAGTTCGCAGCCAGAAGCCACATGGAATGCATATCCCTGTGAAAGCATTAATTATTTTTGTATTAAAACTGTCTCAATAGTGAGCTTCAAACAAACAAATTCCTTGTGACCAGAAATCCTTCAATCACCATATTTCCCTTTGATGTTTTAATATTTCAACTTAGGTCAGAATTAGGAACAAATAACTAATTTGTGTCCCAGCAGGTCTCAGTGAACAATACGACAACTAAAAAAGAAAACATGAATTTATGGTTTTTGTCTTTTAATTTTGTGGGTAAAAGGCCCTTAAATTTCAAAAGCCATGAGCAAAGGAACAGAGTTAATTTTTAAAAGAATGAGCTCTGACCCCATTCTGTTAACAATAAGTAGATTGTCATGATGTATTGCTGCAGAGCTTGCCTGAGAGAATGCTTGCATTTGTTGGCCTGAAAAGAATTTCATACACTCTCATCCATTGTAATGTTCTGGCTAAAGATTGAGAGGCTGTTGCTGAGGCCTCCAACCTGAAGCAGCACAGGCCAGCATCCAAAAAAAGAAAACATCTCCATATGGTTAGTGCACAGAGTTCTGAAAAAGATCCCTGTGGAGAAATAAATGATTCACGTACTGGAGAGTTTAGTTTTTCTCGGCTTCCATATAACAACTATCCATGGTCATCAGCTGTCATTTTGTGAGCAACTGTATTGTACAATTTAAAGTGGAAAGCAGCCTAAGAACTTGGAGCCCTGGCTGACAGAAGATCAATTTGCTATTAATAATGGTAGCATTGATCTACTTCCCTATTAATTGCAGTGTTTTTTCACACTGATCACAGCTGTCTCATCTCTTGTGAGGGCCATTTCCCTCCTCCTTCTTTTCTACCTCTCCATCACACTTCAGTGAGATTCTTCTTTGAAGTTTTAAAAATTTAGTTTTAACATTTTTTTAGTTCCGTTTGAGGGGAAGACATAATGGTTAAGGGCAGACCTGAAAGGACTGGGAAATAAGTGGGATTGGGGTATGTGGCGTGAAATTCCCAAAAAAATTCAATAAAAAGTTACGTTGAAGATAATGATAGTAATGCTAACCATTGTGATTCATGGTTTGTACTTTAGCCTGGTTATTAAACACTTCACAAAAGTCATTATCAGTCCTTATCTGGTGAAGAAAAGTATGACTGCACTTATTTAGCCAAGAAAAACCTTGATATTTAAAAACTCTTTAACCTAACGAGTCATACAATCAGATAATTGTAGAACAGATTCGATAACCCATAACCTGATGAGCTCAGAGTTCATATAACATCTAACTTCTGGACAAAGAATTAGCAAGCACAACGAAGCCAGTCAGGCACTGAGCAAAGCTATTCGAATGCTGCAAGTCATTTAATTCTCACAATTTGTACAATAAATATTGTCACTATTATTCTACTGTGCTGACACAAGAATGACAGACCTGTCAACTGTCATATGACAGAAGTCACACAGCTTTCTAGTGCAAACAGAATTTAATTTACTGGCTCAAGTTCACTTTCCTATTGGCTTCATATACTACTCCCAAGGTTCTCATAATTTTCTTCTGAAGCAGCCATCAGATTGCAGATAGCTCAACATGTAGCGTCTTTCCATGAAGTATGGATTACATGGAGTCTACAGTTGGATTTGGGGAAACAGGGCATGGGCTTGGATTCAAGAAAGCAAAGTCCCTAATTGTAACCCGTGAAATTAGTGATAGTTTTTTTTGTTTTAATTTGTTTACACTTTAAGTAGTTTGGTTGCTGCTTGTCTTCCAGGCTTGATTTCATGACAGACTGCTGGCGGTAGTGGTAACATTAGTAGTGGTGACACTAAGATCTCAGGAGTAAAGTGTCCCTTTATCTGTGTCTGCCTACAAGAATATATGGGGTGATTGACATCCAACCTATTCTGGGCATTTTTTCTATCTAAAGCCATAATACCATATTTCTACTTTCTTCACAAATTCTTATGTTTTGGGGTAGTTGTTTGATTATATACTTCTGAAAAGCTAAAGTTTTAATTCTAGTAAAAGTTCTGATTGAAAATCACACTTCACCTTTCTTGGGAATTTGTTTAAGAATGTATATTAGTTATTCTGTTACTATGATAAAACATTGGCCCAAGTCAACTTATGGAGGAAAGTGTTTATTAAGCTTACACTTTTATAATGGTTATACTTGGTTGTCAATTTGAATATCTTGAATTTTCTAAAACCCAAATGACTGGGCACACCTGTGAAGGATATTTTTCTTAATTAAATTATTTGAAGTGCAAAGACCCACTTCTAATCCAGAACTTTGAGGTGGGAATATACACCTTTAATCTGGGCCATATCTTCTGCTGGCAGCCAATATAAAAGACATTGAAGAATGAAGTTTATTATCTCTTTACCTAGCAACTCTATTCGTTCAGTAGTATTAGAGCCTCTACTGTTTTAGATCCCAGCATATACTGAACACCAACTGAAGCATTCAGTCTCATGGACAGAACAACTACTAGATCTTGGACTTCCTGGTCCACAGCCTTTCAACCATTCTAATAAATCCTCATATGTATATAATATATATGTGTATGTATATGTATATATAAGTATACATTATATATATATATACACACCACACCACACACACACACACACACACACACACATACACACACACAAATTGTGTTCCTTTAGAGGACCCTGACTAATGCAATTTCTACGTAACAGTCCATCGCTGAGGGAAGTTACTGTCCTCAGGAACTCATAAAGGAACCTGGAGGCAGGGACTGAAGTAGAGGTTATACGTAGAGGAAGAGTGCTTACTGGTTTGCTTTCCATGGCTTGCTGTTTAGCTTGCTTTCTTATACAAGCCAGGACTTCTTGCCCAGAGGTGGCACTGTACACAGTGGCTGGGACCATCCCACATCAAACAGTTATCATTGTTTCCACAGAGTTGCCTAAAGTCTGATGAAGGCAATTCTTCGATTGTGATTCCCTTTCCCTAGATTGCTCTAGCTTCTGCTTGGTTGATGAAAACTCACAGCACATTTGTGGTAAAGCAATCAGCAAGCCCCACAGAAGACTTGGGGGGAAACAACCAATACATGTTAACTGTTTAGAAGTAGTCTTCCTATATGCATTTATAAGAACAACTCAGAATATAATAAGTCATATCTTCATTAGTGGACTACTTTATCTTCTAGAAGTTAATATTTACCAATAGACTCAGAAGATATTCAAAGTGAGTACAAGGTACAGTATGTAATTACTATTTTTCTCAGTGAAGATAAAAAAATTGTTTCAAGGAAGTGGAAGTGAGGGTGGGAATGTGTTTGAGACAGTGAATATGGCCTCCATGGAGGAAAGATGGAAAGGTTTTAAAGAAAACTGCATTTCAATGGAGGTTAAAAGCACTTCAAATACGGTTGTCTTTATTTATTAGTTTTTGAGGGATTAATATCAAGAGGCAGCATGTGTTTACCTAGGACTACATAGCCCAGAAAGGCTTTCAGGATATTCCTGCCCCTGTAGCTTGAGTGATGTAATTACACATGTATGACATCACCCTGGTTAAGTATCATATTTATTAAGAGATTTATAAAAGTCTTTCTTTTCTTTTATACACTATTTTTATTGGGTATTTTTATTTACATTTCAAATGTTATCCCCTTTCCCCGACCCATAGGTCTGTCCATGTGTACACTTTGGATGGTGGTTTAATCCCTGGGAGCTCTGCTTGGTTGGTATACAAAAGTCTTCCATGCAGATCAATTACTTTAGAACATGTTTTTATTATAAAATTACTTCAATAGTGTCATGAGCACTTTCATTATCTACAGAATACCCAACAGTCTACTTTGTTTAATATTGAGCTTCCTATGGTTACTGACCATGCAATGAACCTCTGTCTTTCATTGTCTACAGAATACTCAATGGCCTATTCTCTGATGTTGAGCTTCCTGTGACAAACGACTGATCGTGTGATGTACTTCTGTCATTTATTGGCTTTTCACCAGGGTGTGGAAATTATCATGGTACTTTTACAGGCAACATATAATTGAGACAAAAATTTTAATTTTGTCAATTTTTGCTTTTCGTTGAATCATTGTTTTAACTAACATTAATTGTTATTTTGACATAGAATTTTTTCTGTGTTTAACTTTTTGCTCTATATATGCTTCCTGTGTTTTTCTCACACAGGATAACTAGTAAGCTTCTATTTATTTATGATAAAACTCTTCTATTCCCAGACACAGAAAAACCCTTTCCTCTCTTCTCCCAAAGATGCTTGGATGTGTACTGGAAACACACTGAAACTTGGTAAGTGTAATCCTGGGAAATGTCAGTGAAAGACAAGACTCACACAAAGCATCTGAACAAAGATGGAACAGAAGCATGGGGATGCTCATTAGAAAAGAGTGGTGCCTCCAACACACATGCGTGCATACACACACACACGCACACACATGTACACACATGCACACACACACACATACACACACACATATACACGCACACATACACACAGGCACACACACATACACACACACAGGCACACACATGTACACACATGCATGCATGCATACACATGCACACACAAACATTCAGAAACAATAATCTCTCATTGTGCCCCAAATATTATCTAGCTTTAGTTTTGTACAGGGAACTACTTTGTGAAAATTTTCAACAAGAATAGCTTGCCCTCCGAGTCCACCAGCTTCTATTAGAATTAAAAACTAAACAAACACATGAGGAGCTACTTTTTTTTTTTTTTTTATTAACTTGAGTATTTCTTATATACATTTTTCAAGTGTTATTCCTTTCCCAGTTTCCGGGCAAACATCCCTTCCCCTTCCCCCTTTTTTTATGGGTGTTCCTCCCCATCCTCCCCCCCATTGCCGCCTCCCCCAACAATCTAGTTCACTGGGGTTCAGTCTTAGCAGGACCACCTTCCACTGGTGATCTTACTAGGATATTCATTGCTACCTATGAGGTCAGAGTCCAGGGTCAGTCCGTGTATAGTCTTTAGGTAGTGGCTTAGTCCTTGGAAGCTCTGGTTGCTTGGCATTGTTGTACATATGGGGTCTCAAGCCCCTTCAAGCTCTTCCAGTTCTTTCTCTGATTCCTTCAACGGGGGTCCTATTCTCAGTTCAATGGTTTGCTGCTGGCATTCGCCTCTGTGTTTGCTGTATTCTGGCTGTGTCTCTCAGAGGAGCTACTCTTATAAACAATCTTGGTTGCCACTAACTAGGCTTGGCCTCTGCTCTTCCACCATTGGCTGAAACCAATTTGCAACTCCTTGGGAAACCACTTATAGCAATTGCTATTTTATGTCAATCCTGAAACCATAGTCTCTCCTTTGGGTAAAATCTTATAGCCCTGGCATCTCCTGAAGAGACACTGACTAGTTTGCGGAAGAAAAAGCAGTGACTTGCCTGGTTTAAATTGCCCAGAAAAGTATCTGTTACCAAGAGGTGAGGCAGCCACTAAATAGTTTCAGAGCTCAGGAGCCACAGGTGGGCAATCAAATTTTATATTCTCCGCCAGGTGGAAAATCACCTCTTATTTGAGATTTTGACTGTTTTAATGATTCCCAAAAAGAGAATATGCCCCACTAGACCTGTGCTGAGCTCATTTATCTAGCTACACTGTGCTTTTCTGATCCCACTGTGCATACATCAGAGTGGCATTTTATGGCCTGGATTTTATTTCTGTCTGGCTTTAGCATGGTGGAGAGACCACAAGTCATTTGCTGGATCTTAATTAGACATACACACGATCCTTAGCAGAGCCTTATGATTAATGAGGAGAAGAGACATTAATGGGGGCTCTTAAACCACACTGAAGCTGAGAGGCCTGCATGGTGGTTGAAAGAAGATGGTGATTTAATTCAAAATGTGTTTATTGGGTGTGTGTGTGTGTGTGTGTGTGTGTGTGTGTGTGTGTTTGTCTATCTGTGTATCTTACTCTTTATCTCTCTCTCTGTCTCTCTGTCTCTTTCTGTGTGTGTGTGTGTGTGTGTGTGTTTATGTATTAAGGAAAAATAATAATAATGGATTGCTAAAATGCTTGGAGATTTGATGTTGCAGCTGGTGTTTATACTATACAGTGACATTACATTGGAAAATATTTAATTCTTTCATTTCAATGTCTTTAAAGAACTTTAAATGTCTAACTTCCCGTTCAGCCAGAAAATTATATCTATCTTATAGTAGCCAAATAAGTCATGTAAAAATAGCCTCACTCATGATTATTCTGTTGTTTGCTGGCACTGACTATCTAACTGTCTAACCTGACATTGGGGAGAGATTTCAGTCATGTGCTGGCCCTGAATTAGAAGAACATGGATCCTGAGCAAAACCCCAAGGAAGCACACTCCATTTTGCTAAAAATCCTAAGCCTCAAGCTTCATGAGCTGAAATTCAACATTTCCATTTCCTGTTATTACTTTAATGTATTAGCTTTATTTATTAATTTATTTTTATTAAAATTAATTTTATTTTATATATGTGCACTATGGTTCCATCAATCCTCCACTCTCCTCCCTCCCACCATCCTTTATCCCACCTAGTCCCTCTTAAATTCCTGGCTTCTTTTTGCAGTAACTATTATCGTTACACACACACACACACACACACACACACTATGCATGTGCACACTGAATCCTCCTGAATCCATTTACTGTTGCTCACATGAATATATTTTATATTTTTATGGCTGACATTAGCATTGGATAACCATTAAAAGGGCTCATCTCTGTGGAAGACTAATTCTTCCTTTGTCAGCAGAAATCAATTGCTTATAACTATCTCTTTATCTATGGTAAGACCCATGAGATTTCCTCTATCCAAATTGCAGTGTCAACTGCTGTTTAGTCAGCCATATTGGCGAGGTTTTATAGATACAGCTTTTCTGTTACATATAGGGAGCAGAGCTTTGAGGTGGCCATTCTGATTCTCACAATCTTTTATGCCTCTTCTGTAATGTTCCTTGATCTTTATATTTGTAGAGTTTACATTACAGATATATCCACTGGGACTGGGCATCTCACATTATCTGCATTTTGACCAGTTGAGTCTTTCAGTGATAATTCCAGTTTACCACAGTTTTCTTTTTTGATGAGGGATGAAAACTACATTTATTTGTCTGTATAAGAATAAGTAGAGGGAAGCTAGAGATTATTCTGATTTAAAAGAGTGGCAGGATGTACCTGGTCCTGCAGTGACTTAATATGCCAGATTGGGTTGTTACCAAGTGATGACCTCCCCCTTCTCAGAGGAGAAGAGGAGGGGAATGAATGGGGGCGTTGTGTGATGGGGGATGTGATGACTGGGAGGAGAAAGGGGGGCTATGTTCAGGATATAAAGTGAATATATAAAAGATCTATGACCTCACTAAATATGGGTAAATTTTACAGTACCAGACATGAATTCCATCTTACTGAGCAGGTCTTAAGTTCAATAAGTAGCTACTGGCTACCCCAAAGGTAAGTGCATTCATTGTATCTTTATGGTTATCCTGATGTGTGGACAATGTTGTAGAACATAAATATCATATCTAGATAGGACTATTGGTTACTTGTGTCCCTGGTAGCTTGGATAGCACCATCTGGACCTATGAAAGTTAGTCCTTTAAATATTTAGGTCAAATCAACTTCAGTTCTTCCATGTCCTGTATCCAAAGTGCATGTTATCTTCAGCAATAAGCATTTCATTTTAAATTTTAGTGTGAACATTTTAATATGAATTATTGTTAGGATAGTTTTCAATCTAGTTCTAGTTCCCATAATAAAACGTTAGTCACAATGAACAACTGATGTAAATGGAAAGTAGAAACAATGACTTTGCATTCAATTTAAGGAAAATGCAAATAACTTGGACATATCAGACATAATTTTAAGAAGACTTTCTACAAGGGGTTGGGGATTTAGCTCAGTGGTAGAGCGCTTGCCTAGGAAGCGCAAAGGCCCTGGGTTCGGTCCCCAGCTCCGAAAAAAAAAAAAAAAACAAAAACAAACAAACAACAAAAAAAAAGAAGACTTTCTACAGCAAAAACATCAATCTCACTTTATAAAAGTTTTCATCCCCCTTTCATTTATCCTTCTATTGGCTGCAAGTTTAAGTCTTTGAAGCCACTCTACTCTTCATGATTTATCAAATAAAATAATACACAATTGAGAGGTATCACTTCTTATATAAGTATCTCGTGAGAATGTGACTTTGATGAAAGGCACCTCCTGTACATTTTCTTTCTGTGGCTACTATGTCTACCTGTTGGTGGACAGATGTATTCCACAGTGTGCCCTGGAGTCAAAAATCATTCCATGGATTTAAAGAGATGAGTTTACATGGGGGAAAGAGAAGCTTGAACATCATAAAGCATAATGTAATTGCAGATTGATAAAACCCTAAGGAATGTTGAAACATAATCTGAGATATAAAGAAACCAGCTTTCTAATGTAGAAAGCCAAGGCAGTGCTGCCACTCTTTGATAAGGCCTGGAGATTCGGCCAATACTCATTCCCAGCCCTGTTGGAGTATTTTATTAACACCATGCTGCACCCACCCTACCAAAGTAGAACTCTAAGCTTATTTACTGTCATTTCTTCCATTTGGGAGAAAAATGGAGGTGCCTTAATTCAAAGCAACAACGTTCTCTGCACTCGAAATACTTAATTAGAGGAAATGCTCTAGATAAACATGACAGCAGAAAGCTGCAATATCACTTGTGGGGAGAGATAAAAGGATCACAAGTTCAAGGCCAACCTCGGCTGCATATTCACAAAACAACATAATAAAACAAGTAAGCAATACCTATTGTTTATTGTACTTTTTACCCAAAACACTTATCATATTGCTCAGCTGACCCAAACAGCTACTGGAATACCTCATGACATCTAAAGCCACTATGAAAATGTCCTTAATAGATTCATAGACTGTAATCTGACTACAAAAACCCTGAAGGTGAACAGTAGCATATCTATTCAATAAAAGTTTTCATTTTGTACTATTTCTGTCCTATGCGGAGCGCTATTTTCCTTAACAAGGTTATGCTTCCTCCTCTGTTTCTTTAGCCATAGGTTTTTTAATTAAATGCAATTACTTAATAGGAATCCATCATGAAGCTAAGACAGCTCAGGCCACAGTTCTTAAAATAATTCTTGATTTTTTTTTTTTTACGAGAACAATGTTTAGTCAAGACTGAAGAATATTTTAAAGAGGTCATAAATCAGATTAAGTGCCTGCTTTCAGGTCTCTGTATCTGGGAATGCTGCCAGATAGCAATCTCTGAGATTGAGTCACTTTGCATTAGGAGAGCTTGTTCCAGTGATACTCAGATGACTCATGGCTTCTAATTCTCTTAAAAAGAGCCACAAGTCCTGCAATGCTAATTACATTATCAGACTGAGTATAGGGACAATGGAGATGGTCCAAAATCATGTGCCAATGTTCCTGTCTGTAGAATAGAGCAGAATGCACATTTGTTCCCGCAGAGAACCCATCTTGTCCTTGTGGCATATCGCTGCTCATCCTATCCTAACCCCCAAATATGTCTTTAATGAATGAAATGCTGGATACCATGATAATAGCAATTAGAGTCTGTACAATTTCCCTTGTCTGGTTCAGGCTGCAGAAAAACAGTGGTGCTAAACTGTGGTGGTATATTGGTCCTGAAAGGGTGTGTCATAAGAAGAAGCAGTCTCCCCTGAGTATGGATGATAGACCCAGTGGGCAGCTAGCTACAGACAGCATTTGTTTGATAGATGCTATGCTCAAGAAAAAGACTTCACTAACATTAATCAAGGGCTGCTTGATTTTTGTGTTCTTAAAGGAAAGGAACAAAAGAGATTTGGTTTGTCAGTTTTATACACAAGGAAATTTCTTCTGTCTCCTATTTTATATATCTGCTTTAGAGAGATAGGTGTCTTGGCTGAAACAAGAGAATCAGCTTGCTCTTGTATTCCTGATTTATATTCTCATATTTCTGTTGGTTGTTGTTACTGTTGCTGTTGTTGTTACTGTTGTTGTTACTATTGTTAACACAGGGTCTGACTTTGCATCCTTCACTTGCCTGGACCTCACTATGTTGATCAGGTTAGCCTGTAATTCACAGACATCCTCCTACTTCTGCTTCCACAACGCTAGGATTATTAACATGCTCTACCATGTATGGCCTGATTAGTGATTTGATACACTTCTGTGGGGTATAAATGGCCAAGTACTTTGAGAGGGTCTTAGTTATGTGACATCTACAAAAAATAAAGTTCATTTTCAGTTAGCAATAAAAGTCACCCTGCAGCTACTCCAAGTTCACAGAACACCAAGGCAGGAGACAATACAAATCTGTGTCTTTGTTTATTTGCAGTCTGGCGAAAGACCCCTTTGTCATAGATACAAAGAGTCTATGAGAAGAGATCTGAGGAACTGGGGACAAAGAGAGTGAAGCAAGAAAAAATTATTTATTTATTGAAGACAGTGAAACCAACTCTGCAGGGTTAGAGAAGACCTGCATTTGAGACAGGGGGAGAAATGGGAAAAACAAAAAGAATTAATGGAACAGAATTAGTAGGTGATCAGAAGCAGTGAGTATAGAGAGGATGCTGTCTGTGGATAGGAAAGCTCTGTTAAGCCTGCTGATACACAGTTGCTCATCCATATGAGAAAACAATGCCCATTTCATTTCATATCATTTCAACTATATAAACATTCAGTGACTGGTAAAGTAAAAATGTTCCTTGTTTTACATTCCTGAAACCTCTCAGAAGTCACCATTATTCAATGAGTAATGACTAAATTAAGGTCTGTGATACTTTCAACTCCAGACAATTGTGTTGTATCACAAAACTATATGTGTAAAAGCACATGCTATATATGCATCTAAATATGTATAAATATATATATATATATATGTTTCTTACTTCAACTCACTATGTGTAGATAAGTAGGTATATGGTACATGGGCCTCCACAATTCTCTTTCCCAATGCTTTGCAAAAGGGATGCTTGGTTATTTCCTACGCTATATTTTCTTTCACCATTTGTATTTCTTTCAGTTGGAATTTTTATATTTGCTTCTTACCTATGTGAAAAAGTTTTAGCAAAAACATACCCATATGAATATAGTGTTTTTACACTTAACATTATTAGAAACTGTATGTAGAGTATGTTACCAAAAATTACCTACTACGAAGTAATAGTCTAAAAGAAAAAAAATGTAAGAAAATAAAGAATTTAACACCATTGCTTCATATATTTTGTTACCCTGAGCCCAAGCAGAAGCCATCATTTACATGTTTGCTGTACGGAAAAGTGGAAAGCACACCAATTTTTCAAGGAGAAAAGCAAATTTGAAAAAGCCCCTTATATGAAAGTGCAGCAGCAACATGCTTAGGACAAGTTCAAGAGTAAATGGGACAGGATGTTAATTTGGGGCATAGGCTAGCAATGATATTTGAAGTAGATTAAATACAAGCTATGTAAACATGTGTGTTAACTAACAGGTGACATTAATAGGATGCAATCTGCATTTGAGAAAGCTGGGAGTTTGCTATCAACCACAAAATGAGTGATTTTCTACATCCAGGATGCATGCATCATGCTTCCCAATGCTCTTGGGGGAAAGAAATGAAGCAGACCATTACAGGAATATATAGTAGGTCTCCGGCTTCATAGCTAAATTTTTCTCGCCTTTCTTTGACATAAAGGACATTGGATCCTAGCTGTCATTGAATGCTCTTACATGCACTCAGAAAACTCACACTGAGCCAGAAGTTCTCCATCCTGATCTGGAATTCTGGGAATGTCACTAGCTGATTGATCTAGTTCAGATGCAAGCCACATGACTCCTGCTCACTTTAATTTATACAAAACTTTTGCTCTGGATCCCAGGACAGAATACTTATTCTGATAATTGACCTTAATTAAAGTAATGTATAGGTCAAGCAGAACTTTAAAATGCATTCTTTGCCAGCATATCCATTCAGATATCTAAAAATATCAATCAAACATGGCAGGCCTGGCATACTTATCTACAAATATCAAGTTTTCTCAAAGTTTCTTCAATTCAGAATCAGCTTGAATAGTTTCCAGAATAAAATCTAAGATTATGAAGGAGAGAAGAATGAGAAATCGGCATTCAGCCCTTTGCTGATTAACACGGCCTTGTCCTTTTCAGTCTTGGGTTCATCACAGAGTTCTCAAGTCAGTTGACACAGAAATTACTTGACAGCATAGCTCGCCCTCTCTCAGCAAGGCTTCCCTGTGCTACACACTCTGAAATGGTTAACTGGGGTGCTACCTTTTGTTCCATTTCATTTTGGAGGGAAACAAATCTATGGATTCAAGTTTAATCAAAATAGATCATCTTGGGGGCTGGAGAGACAGCTCAGTGGTTAAGAGAACTGACTGTTCTTCCAGCGGTCCTGAGTTCAAATCCCAGCCACCACATGGTGGTTCACAACCATCTGTAATGAGATCTGATACCCTCTTGTGGTGTGTCTTAAGGCAGCTACAGTGTACTTAAATATAATAAATAAATCTTTTTTAAAAAATAGATCATCACAGCATTAGATGTGTCCATAAATGTCAAAATAAAACCTGATGGGATGACAGATTCTCTAATTAAGGAGCTTTGCTTCAGTGGTTTGGAACTGAAGCAATTTAGCCACACTGACCACAGCCCAATTTGATATCAGAGCATCATTTGAAACAATAGACATACATTATGCTGGCCAGTTTCATGTCAACTTGACATAAACTAGAATTATGAAAAAAAAGGCATTTGAAAATTCTTCCAGAAAATTAGCCTACAGGAAAGTCTTTAATGCATTTTCTTAATTAGTGATGGATAAGAGAAAGCTCAGGTCACTTTGGGTAGTACCACCACTGGTGTGGTAGTCTGAAGTGCTGTAAGAAATCACGTAGAAGAAGTTGTGGATGAACAAGCCATGTAGAAGCACTCCTCCATGACATCTGCATCAGTTTCTACCTACAGGTTTCTGCCCTGAGTTCCTGCCTCAACTTCCCTGAATGATAGTCTATAAGCTGTAAGATGAAAACAACTCTTTCCTCCCCAAGTTTATTTTGGTCATGGTGTTTTAATCATAGCAATAGAAAGCTTAAAACACACACTAAGTACAGTTGTCATTGATGAAATAACGCCTGTTATCTCAGTAACTATGTAAAGGAAACAGTTCTTAAGTTAGTAGATTTATTTTTAATATTAAATGTACAGTGATATAGGAATGCTATCAAGAAAATGTCTCCATTTCATGACTTTAAGGTCTTGCATAAAATCTTCTCACTGGTAATAAACATCTGAGTATCATGATATGCTTTAGCATTTCAATATTGCAAATGTATGGTCACATTCAAGACCATATAAAGAAAATTGAAATTTGTATTTAGAAGTATTATGAAGTCATGGACATCATGAACATGATGATGAGGTCATGGAGGAGTGCTTCTACCTGACTTTTTCATACACAACTTGTTCTAACTGATTTCTTATAGCACTTCAGACTACAAGGCCATTGGTGGCACTATCCAACATTTGCTGAGCTCTTCCCCACAGTCACTAACTGAGAAAATGAACTACAGACTTGTCTATAGGCTAATCTTATTTCATTTTCAACAAGTGAAATCAGACACAGTTTCAGGAAATGGTTACAGGTTACATATGTTTGAACAGCAACATGTTCTGTTTTTGAATTTTCACTAAGAAGATCCTCAGAAATATCTATACAGTCCATCCACCAAAAGTTATTGCGTAGAATTTTTCTTTGTAAATTGTGTGCAAAGCTTGTTTGACAGACCAGAGACAATATTTCCATAAGACTGTACATGTAGCTCAATTGCTCTCTATATTTTTGTGTCTCTGCCTTCCAGAAATATATACTCCTCTGGTTCCCAGGCTCCCCATCTCTTCTAAGTGGGAAATAGAAGTATTTGTATTTTTGGTGGTGAACCTTTAATGGTTGACCTAGCTCTCCAGCCCTAGAAACTTTTATTATGATACTTAGAAAAACGAGTTACTTAATATTTTTATCCCTCCTCATGAATCTTTTATTTTCTAAGAGAATTAAAGAAAAAAGCTTCAAGAGAGTAAAACTTTTATCAGAAACTAAAATTTTCTGAAGCATTCCCACTAATTCTTAAATCATCCTACAAAGATCGTTTATTCAGCATTCCCTTTAGATGGTCAATTTTGTTACCTGAATGAAAGATAACAAACCAATCAATACTAGCCACAAATGTAGATTGGTAATTTAAGATGCTTGTTAATGCTTTGTTCTCAATGGCTCCTGGGTTCCTGGGCTTGGAGCCAATTCAGAGATATAAATGTTACCATTATTACTGATGAAACCAAGAGCAGAAGTTTTGGCATTGCTGTGAGGTTACAGTGAGCTAAACTAGGCAGAAATCCCCAACCTACAGGCAAGGTTGGAAGTAAGATCAACAGTTCTTTCATGCAAATTGAGGAGAAGAGAGGCAGGTGGGGGGAGGGACTATTCAACATCTTGTTTTGAACTCACCAATTAGCAGAAATTTCCTCATAGACATAGAATGCAGATGTTTATTTCTGCCCCAAGGTATCAGATGTAATTCAGTTACATTTGGTGGGGACTCACTACTGTTCCTGGCAAACATCCATAAATTAGATGCCTTGTTTTACTTTAAGAAGCAGAAATATGAGCTTTCCTAGGTAGCATAAATAGCATTCAAACTCTCAGTTTTCTCATTCAGTGCCTAGAGTTACATGCTGCTTTTCTGTATCTTAGCAAGAGAGAAAAAGAGCAAACTCTGACTCAAGATAAGTCTTTGTGAGATTTTTGGAGGATACAATGTTTGCCTGTTGCTTTGATTCCTGATAGCTGGACATCATACTTGATTTAAGATAAATGTTCTTTCTTCAAGAACACAATATTCAGACCATCAACAAGTGTTGTTCACTTTGTACATAGTAGTTTTGGACATATCTTCTAGTAGTAACTGTTAATAGGAAACAGAAACATCTAAATTCAGATCACTACCTCATTCAAAATCAGTAGCATCAAATATATATTATCTCTCCTCCATTGAATAATGTGCATCAAGAGAAAAATGGCTTCCATGTCAGTTTCTTATATACATGCATATTTCAGAAGATAGGAGTTAGGGAGAACGACTATAGAAAGTCCATAGCAGTAGGCTTCATCCTTAATAAAACTTAAGTCTAAATAAAAAAAAATAAGTTTTACATACTTAACTTGATAATTGTGATAATATTTCAATTTTTGTGAGATAAGGTTTTATACCATAAAATTTTACATTGGTGGTATCACACAAATTCTCAACAATCTTTGTAGAATATTATATTTTTAGATTAGATATATCTATATCATCAATTTCTAAAATCACTTTCAAAATTAAAATTAGTCCTGTAATAAAATAATTAAATGTAGGTTCAATTTGTTAAATATATGATTAATTTTCTTTTATCAACTACTGTGATAAATCTGGCCACAGGGACTAATTCTGAGACATTTCACCTAAATCATTCTTCCTTCCTTCCACAGGAAATGAAATATTTCTTATAACATCAACCCTCATGAACTCAATAAAGGATGTGTCAATAACTTCAGCTAAATAAACTATAAATGTTTGCAATAATAATCAGTCAGAAAACTAAACTGAAACAAAATCAAAACAATAATGAAAGTCAATTGTCAGATTTAGCTTTATTTTTCTCCTTTTCCCAGAAGTCAGAATGCTAGTCGAAAGTCAGAAGGAAGTTATAGGCATCACAAAGACTGGGCTGTGGGATCAAAAAGGTGAGAGATGAGACTCAGATTTTATATTGACTTTGTCATATATAAAGCCAAGGGATTACAGCTTGCCTTTTCAGAAACATGTGGAATGACATGAATCAATGGAAGTGCTCATGGCAGCACACAAGGAACAGCTCTACCTCAGCTGACTTCCTTCCATGAACTCAAACTAAAAAACTGTGGAAGGCCACAGCAATGTCCATGTCTCTGTAATTAATGAACTACATGGCTAAACAGAGAGACCACTACTGAATCTCTATACAGAGATTTGGGGATTTAAGAAAATACATTTTAAACTTTGAGAAATAGAAAACATAGTTTGGTACAATACTAATCCTTTCATAATGTCTAGTTTCTACAAGTAATCCTGTTAAATAGATAGTACAGAGATGCTTAGGTGAGGAAACTGAGTCATGGAGACTTGTCTGAGGTTAAAAAGGAAAGGATATCCAGAATTTGAAGGCAGGTAACAAAGCATCCAATCCAAGGAGAAAGCTGTTAAAGCTACTGCTAAAACAAAATGTTAAGCTAACACACATCACACCAGTCATGAATAGCAATTGATCACACTAACAAGGGCTTTGTTCTTGCCAATGCATCAGCTTTTCTGCAAACATTAGTTTTTTTTTTGTTTTAAACATCACAGAAACGATTATATCCCATACTTCCATAAAATGATATCACATTAGCTATCACTTATACCCTGTCCAGTGGATCAGAACTGGTTTTGTGTTTCACTATCTGCCATCCTCTAATATAACAGCCAAAGTCATGAGATAGGAGTGTGCCCAAAAGACTAAAATACAGCACTACTCGTCAGGATGAAAGGCACCTATAGCAAAGTGAAAGAACAAAACCAGAGCATGTGGGAGAAACCTTGAGTTCTCAGGAGCTGTACAGATACCAGAGTATGAGATGACACAGTTGCAGGTAAGTGGAACAGTTCTAGGCCAAGCATCAAGATCAAGGTAGAGATCATTCCAGTTTCCACCTGAACCCAGAGCTGACCAAGTGCCACAGCTCTCTGTACCCAAATCCCAGTGGGAGAAAGCTGGTCTCCCAGAAGTGCTGACACACCTAAAAGCACAAGTGAGAACACCATTTCTCCTCACATTACTCACCCAAGAGGAACCCTCACAGAGCCTTCTGTACACAGGAACCAAGTAGCAGTCTGGGACAGAATCCTTCCAGTTTGTCCGTGTCCTGAACTGACCCTGTGCCACAGCTCTCTGTACCCAGATCCTACTTGGAGAGAGCTGGTCTCCAGGTAGTGCTGACACACAGGCTTACATGAGGGTCAAGTCACTTTCAGAGACAGCAAGACTAACACCAGAGATAAGCAGAAGGGTACAGGCAAGGGGAAGAACTTGAACAAAAAACAAGGTCACTTGGCATCATCAGAACCAAGTTTCGGCACCACAGCAGGCTATGGATACCCCAACATACAGGAAAAGCAAGATGTTGATTTAAAATCACAATTCATGAAGATGTTAGAGGACTTTAAGAGAGACATAAATATTTCCCTTAAATAAATACAGGACAACACACGTAAACATGTAGAAGAAGTCCTTAAAGAGGAAATATGAAAATCAACCAAACAGGTGAAGGAATTGAACAAAACCATCCAGAATCTAAAAATGAAAATAGAAACAATAAAGAAATCACAAAGAAAGACAAACCTGGAGATAGAAAACCAAGAAAGAGATCAGTACTAGACTCAAGCAACACCAACAGAATACAAGAGATAGAAGAGAGAATCTCAGGGGCAGAAGATATCATACAAAACATCAACACAATTGTCAAAGATAATGTAAAATTCAAAAAGCTCCTAGCTCAAAACATCCAGGAAATCCAGGACACAATAAGAAGACCAAACCTAAGAATAATAGGTATGGAAAAGAGTGAAGATTCCCAATTTAAAGGGCCAGTAAATATCTTCAACAAAAATATAGAAGCAAACTTCCCTAACCTAAAGAAAGAGATGCCAATAAACATACAAGAAGCCTACAAAACTCCAAATAGATTGGACAAGAAAAAATTAGACCCCTCACATAATAGTTAAAACACCAAATGCACAAAACAAAGAAAGGATATTAAAAGCAATAAGGACAAAATGTCAAGTAGCATACAAAGGTAGACCTATCAGAATTATGCCAGACTTCTCAACAGACACTATAAAAGCCAGAAGATCCTGGACAGACGTCATACAGACCCTAAGAGAATACAAATTCCAGCCCAGGCTACTGTATCCAGCAAAATTCTTAAATAGCATAGATGGAGAAACCAAGATTTTCCATGACATAACCAAACTTACACAATTTATTTCCACAAATCCAGCCCTACAAAGGATAAAAATGGAAACTCCAACAAAAGGAGACAAACTACACCCTCGAAAAAGGAAGAAAGTAACCTTCTTTCAACTACCCAAAAGAAGATAGTCACACAAACATAATTACACTTCTAACAACAAAAATAACAGGAAAAACTATCATTGGTCCCTAATATCTCTACACATTAATGGAGATAATTTCCCATTAGAAATACATAGACCTAGCATTTGCTACATACATGAAATACAATTCAATGACAAAGATAGACACTACCACAGAATAAAAGGCTGAAAAACAATTTTCCAAGCAAATGGTCCCAAAAAGCAAGCTGAAGTAGTTATTCTAATATCAAACAAAATCGACTATCAACCAAAACTTATCAAAATAATAAGGAAGTACACTTCATATCTATTAAAGGAAAGATCCACCAAGATGAACTCTCAATCCTTAATATTTATGCTCCAAATACAAAGGTAATTACATTCATAAAAGAAACCTTACTAAAGCTCAAAGCACACATGGTACCTCATACAATAATAGTGGGAGACTTCAACACCCCATTCTCATCAATTGACAGATCATGGACACAAAAACTAAACAGAGACACAGAGAAACTAACTGAAGTTATAAATCAAGTGAATTTAACAGATATCTAGAGAACTTTTCATCATAAAAAAAGAATATACCTTTTTCTCAGCACCTCATGGTACCTTCTCCAAAACTGACCATATAATCTGTCACAAAACAGGACTCAACAGATACAGGAAGATAGAAATAATCCCATGTATCCTATCATATCACCATGAACTAAGGTTGGTCTTCAATAACCACAAAAACAATGGAAAACTCACATACACATAAAAGCTGAACAATGCTCTACTCAATGATAACTTGGTCAAGGAGGAAATAAAAAAGAAATTAAAGACTTTTTAGGATTTAATGAAAATGAAAGCACAACATATGAAAATTTATGGGACACAATGAAAGCAGTGCTAAGAGAAAAACGCATAACTGTGAGTGCCTCCATAAAGAAATGGGAGAGAGCATGCATTAGTAGCTTAACAGCACAACTAAAAGTTCTAGAACAAAAAGAAGCAAATGCACCAAAGAGGAGTAGACAGTAGGAAATAATTAAACTCAGGGCTGAAATCAACCAAGTAGAAACAAAGAAAAACTATACAAAGAATCAACAAAAACATGAGTTGGTTCTTTGAGAAAATCAGCAAGATAGATAAACCCTTAGCCAGAATAACAAGAGGGCACAGAGAGATTATCCAAATTAACAAAATCAGAAATTGAAAGGGAGACATAACAACATAATCTAAGGAAATTAAAAAAATCATCAGATCTCACTATGAAAACCTATATTCAACAAAACTGGAAAATATGGAGGAAATGAGCAATTTTCTAGAAAAATACCAGGTACCAAAGTTAAATCAGGATCAGTTAAACCATCTAAACAATCACATAATTTCTAAAGAAAGAGAAGCAGTCATTAAAAGTCTCTTAACCAATAAAGGCTCAGGACCAGATGTGTTTAGTGCAGAATTTTTTCTACATAGAAGACCTAATAACAATATTGTCCAAACTATTCCACAATATAGAAACAGAAGGAACACTACTCAATTCCTTCTATAAAGTTACAATTACACTTACACCTAAAACACACAAAGAATCAAAAGAAAGAAAACATCAGATCAATTTCCCTTATGAATATTGACGCAAAAATACTCCATAAAATTCTCACAGACTGAATCCAAGATTTCATCCATCATGATTAAATAGGCTTCATCCCAGGGAGGCAGGGATAATTCCATAAGCAGAAATTCATCAACGTAATCCACTGTATACACAAACTCAAATAAAAAAATCACATGAACATCTCATTAGATGCTGAGAAAGTATTTGACAATATTCAACACTCCTCCATGTGAACAGTCTTAGAAAGATCAGAAATTCAAAAGTCATACCTAATCACAGTAAAAGCAATATACAGCAAATCAGTAGCCAACATCAAACTAAATGGAGAGAAACTTGAAGCAATCCACTAAAATTAGGGACTGGACAAGACTGCCCTCTCTCTCCCTACTTATTCAATATAGTACTCGAAGTCATAGCTAGAGCAATACTATCCTCAACAATAAAAGAACTTCTGGGGAAATCTCCATCCTTCACCTCAAGCTGTATTACAGAGAAATAGTGATAAAAATGTATGATGTTGCTACAGAGACAGGCAGGTAAATCAATGGAATAAAATTGAAGACACAGAAATGACCTCATGCACTTATGGTCAATTGATCTTTGACCAAGGAGCTAAAACTATCCAGTGGAAAAAAGATTTCATTTTCAATGAATGGTGATGGTTCAACTTGAGGTCAGCATGTAGAATGCAAATCAATCCATTCTGATTGCCCTGTACAAAACTCAAGTCCAAGTGGATCAAGGACCTCCACATCAAACCTGATACACTCAAACTAATAGAAGAAAACGTGGGGAAGAGACTTGAACACATGGACACTTGGAAAAATTTCCATAACAGAACACCAATGGCTTATACTCTAAGATAAAAATTTGACAAATTGAACTTCATAAAATTGCAAAGATTCTGGAGGGAAAAGACACTGTCATTAGGACAAAATGGCAACCAACAGATTAGGAAAAGACCTTTACAAATCCTATATCTGAAAGAGAGATAATATCCAATATATACAAATAACTCAAGAAGTTAGACTCCAGAGAATCAAATAACCCTATTAAAAATGGGGTACAGATTTAAACAAAAATTTCTCACTTGAGGAATGTCATAGTCATCAGGGAAATGCAAACCAAAACATCCCTGATATTCTACTTCATACCAATCAGAATGCCTAAGGTCAAAAATTCAGGTGACAATAGATTCTGGCAAGGATTTGGAGAGAGGAACACTCCTGCATTGTTGGTGGGATTGCAACCTGGAACAACCACTCTGAAAATTAGTCTGTAGGTTTCTCAGAAAATTGGATAATTGAGGACCCAGCTATATCACTCCTGGGAATATACCCAAATGACCCTCCAACATATAAGAAGGACATATGTTCCACTATGTTCACAGCAGCCTTATTTATAATAGTCAGAAGCTGGAAAGAACCCAGATGTCCCTCAACTGAGGAATGGATACAGAAAATGTGGTACATCTACACTGTGGACTACTACTCAGCTATTAAAAACAATGACTTCATGAAATTCATAGGCAAAAGGATGGAACTAGAAAATATCATCCTGAGTGAAGTAACCCAATCTCTCTCTCTCTCTCTCTCTCTCTCTCTCTCTCTCTCTCACACACACACACACACACACACACACACACACAAATAATAATAAATAAAAAAAACACATGGTATGCACTTATTAATAAATGGATATTAGCCCAAAAGCCCAAATTACCCAAGATAAAATCAACAAACCACATGAAGCTCAAGAAGACCAAAGCATGGATGCTCTAGTCCTTCTTGGAAGGGGCAAAAATATTCACATGAGGAAATATGGAAAGAAATGTTGGAGCAGAGACTGAAGAAAAGGCTATTCAGAGAATGCCTGACTTGGAGAACTAGCCCATATACAGTCACCAAACCGAGATATTGCTGATGCCAAGAAGCCTGATATAGCTGTGTTCTGGGATGCTCTGCCAGAGCATGACAAATACAGAGGCGGATGCTCACAGCCAATCATTGATCTGAGAACGGGGCCCCCATCGAAGGAGTTAGAGAAAGGATTAAAGGGTCTGAAAGGGCCTGCTACCCCCATAAAACAACAACACCAACCAACCAGAGCTCCCAGGGACTAACACACCATCCAAGGTGTATACATGGACAGACCCATAGCTCCAGTTGCATATGGAGCAGAGGATGGCCTTGTTGGGACCAATGGGAAGAGAAGTCCTTGGTCCTGCCAAGGCTGCCCTCCCCCCAGTGTAAGAGAATGTCAGGACAGAAAGACAGGATGGTGGATGGCTGGGGGAACACCTTCATAGAAGAAGGTTGGGGGGATGGGATAATGGGTTTATAAACAAGAAACTGGGAAAGGGGATAAGATTGAAATGTAAATAAAAAATATCCAATAAAATAAAAGATCAAAGGTAGAGATGAGAAATTCATGGGAAATGCAGACCAGGCACATATAGTAAAAAGAAATTGGGTGTCTGGAATGCTCTTAACCTTAGCTAGTTTTGAAAATTCAAGTGTTCATACCTAAAAGTGACCTACAGAAGAAAAGGGCCAACTTTCAGCATAACAAGAGGAAAGGTTTGCATACTGAAAACACTTGATAGACACCTAAACCTAGCACTTAGCTGAAGGAGCTATGTCATTTCAGGTCATCAGGCCTAGCATTAAAACACCAGCCTCTACTTGTTTCTTTTACAAATCTCAAAGCTGAGAAGCAAGCACCCCACCTCCAATTCCTTCCCAGTTAATTTCTTATGTCCAATTCCTCTGCCATAGAGAAAATTTTCATTAAAAAAACCACTGAAACAATTCATTTTATTTAAAACCCTCTAGGTCTCAGCATTACTTATCTTCCTTAATGATAAATCCTAAAATATAATGACTCACTGAATCAACAGGAAGTCAGAGTCAAAGGTCTCTGTCAATCTAGGGTAAGAGTTGTCATTGATCAAGAATGCCTTTCTCATGTTCAATATCTTTAGTCATAAGGGAAATGCAAATCAAAACAACCATGAGATTTCACCTCACACCAGTGAGAACGGCTAAGATCAAAAACTCAGGTGACAGCAAATGCTGGAGAGGATGTGGAGAAAGAAGAACACTCCTCCATTATTGGTGGGATTGCAGACTGGTACAATCATTCTGGAAATCAGTCTGGAGGTTCCTCAAAAAATTGGATATTGAACTACCTGAGGAACCAGCTATACCTCTCTTGGGCATATACCCAAAAGATGCCCCAACATATAACAAAGACACATGCTCCACTATGTTCTTAGCAGCCTTATTTATAATAGCCAGAAGCTGGAAAGAACCCAGATGCCCTTCAACAGAGAAATGGATACAGAAAATGTGGTACCTCTACACAATGGAATATTACTCAGCTATCAAAAACAATGACTTTATGAAATTCATAGGCAAATGGAGGGAACTGGAAAATATCATCCTTAGTGAGGTAACCCAATCACAGAAAAACACACATGGTATGCACTCATTGATAAGTGGCTATTAGCCCAAATGCTCAAATTACCCTAGATGCACAGAACACATGAATCTCAAGAAGGATGACCAAAATCCGAATTCTTCACTCTTTCTTTAAAAGGGGAACAAGAATACCCTTGGCATGGAATAGGGAGGCAAAGATTAAAACAGAGGCAGAAGGAACACCCATTCAGAGCCTGCCCCACATGTGGCCCATACATATACAGCCACCCAATTAGATAAGATGGATGAAGCAAAGAAGTGCAGGCCAACAGGAACCGGATGTAGATCTCTCCTGAGAGACACAGCCAGAATACAGCAAATACATAGGTGAATGCCATCATTAAACCACTGATCTGAGAACAGGACCCCCGTGGAAGGAATCTTAGAAAGGACTGAAAGAGCTTGAAGGGGCTTGAGACCCCATATGAACAACAATGCCAAGCAACTAGAGCTTCCAGGGACTAAGCCACTACCCAAAGACTATATATACATGGACTGACCCTGGGCTCCAACTTCATAGGTAGCAATGAATAGCCTAGTAAGAGCACCAGTGGAAGGGGAAGCCCTTGGTCCTGCCAAGACTGAACCCCCAGTGAATGTGATTGTTGGGGGGAGGGTGGTAATGGGGGGAGGTTGGGGAGGGGAACACTCATAGAGAAGGGGAGGGGGAGGGTTAGGGGGATGTTGGCCTGGAAACCAGGAAGGGGAATAACAATCGAAATGTAAATAAGAAATACTCAAGTTAATAAAGATGAAAAAATTAAAAAAAAAAAAGAATGCCTTTCTCTGAGAGAACCTTGCCTTTTTTTTTTTAACTTCATCAGTAAGAAAGGTACAAGTCTAAAGATATAGGTCTTCTGCATACATGTTATAGTTGTGTAGCTTAGTCTCCTTGTGTAACTACTAACAGAAGGAACAGGTGATGTTTCTAACACTGTTGCCAGATTTTGGGACCCTTTTCCTTATACTGGGTTGCCTTTTCCAGCCCTAATTCCAAAGGAGGAGCCTAATCTTACTGCCACTTGATATGCCATGTTGGTTGATATTCATGGGAGGCCTGCTTTTTTGTGAATAGAAACAGAGGAATGGATGTGGGAGGCAAAGGAGAGGTGAGAGAGATGGACTGGGAGGAAAAGGAGGAGAAGAGAAACTGTAGTAAGGTATGAAATAATAATAATAATATGCTAATATAATAATTGTACATAATGAAGAAAGAAAGAAGGAAAAGAAAGAAAATTTGAAAGAAAGAAAGAAAGAAAGAAAGAAAGAAAGAAAAGGAAAGTTGAAGGAGCCCTAAGAAACAGATGTTTACAATGGTTCTCAACCTGTGTGTTGCAATCCATCCTGTACTTCAGATGTTTATATTACAATTCACAACAGTAGCAAAATTACAGTTATGAAGTAGCAACAAAATAATTTTGTAGTGTTGGCCACCACAATGTGAGGAACTGTATTAAAGAGAGGTGGCAGTATGAGGAAGGTTGAAAACTGTTTTATAAGCTCTGTGAATGTAACAGGTAATATCAATTCTCATTTATTGATCAATTAAATCTATGATAGGTATTCACTTCCAGTGTCACAATATTCAATGTAATTTCTATTATTTTTACTATTCTGCTTATTTCTTTCCTCCATCTTTATTAACTTGGGTATTTCTTATTTACATTTCAATTGTTATTCCCTTTCCTGGTTTCCAGGCCAACATCCCCCAACCCCTCCCAGTCCCCTTCTTTTTTTTTTTTTTTTTTTTTTTTTTTTTTATTAACTTGAGTATTTCTTATGTACATTTCGAGTGTTATTCCCTTTCCGGTTTCGGCAAACATCCCCTTCCTTCCCCCTTCCTTATGGGTGTTCCCCTCCCCACCCTCCCCCCCATTGCCGCCCTCCCCGACAGTCTAGTTCACTGTGGGTTCAGTCTTAGCAGGACCCAGGGCTTCCCCTTCCACTGGTGCTCTTACTAGGATATTCATTGCTACCTATGAGGTCAGAGTCCAGGGTCAGTCCATGTATAGTCTTTAGGTAGTGGCTTAGTCCCTGGAAGCTCTGGTTGCTTGGCATTGTTGTACATATGGGGTCTCAAGCCCCTTCAAGCTCTTCCAGTTCTTTCTCTGATTCCTTCAACGGGGGTCCTATTCTCAGTTCAGTGGTTTGCTGCTGGCATTCGCCTCTGTATTTGCTCTATTCTGGCTGTGTCTCTCAGGATCGATCTACATCCGGCTCCTGTCGGTCTGCACTTCTTTGCTTCATCCATCTAATTGGGTGGCTGTATATGTATGGGCCACATGTGGGGCAGGCTCTGAATGGGTGTTCCTTCAGTCTCTGTTTTAATCTTTGCCTCTCTCTTCCCTGCCAAGGGTATTCTTGTTCCCCTTTTAAAGAAGGAGTGAAGCCTTCACATTGTGATCATCCATCTTGAGTTTCATTTGTTCTAGGCATCTAGGGTAATTCAAGCATTTGGGCTAATAGCCACTTATCAGTGAGTGCATACCATGTATGTCTTTCTGTGATTGGGTTAGCTCACTCAGGATGATATTTTCCAGTTCCAACCATTTGCCTCTTAATTTCATAAAAGTCGTTGTTTTTTGATAGCTGAGTAATATTCCATTGTGTAGATGTACCACATTTTCTGTATCCATTCCTCTGTTGAAGGGCATCTGGGTTCTTTCCAGCTTCTGGCTATTATAAATAAGGCTGCCATGAACATAGTGGAGCACGTGTCTTTTCTATATGTTGGGGCATCTTTTGGGTATATGCCCAAGAGAGGTATAGCTGGATCCTCAGGCAGTTCAATGTCCAATTTTCTGAGGAACCTCAGACTGATTTCCTGGTTGTACCAGTCTGCAATCCACCAACAATGGAGGAGTGTTCCTCTTTCTCCATCCTCGCCAGCATTTGCTGTCACCTGAGTTTTTGATCTTAGCCATTCTCACTGGTGTGAGGTGAAATCTCAGGGTTGTTTTGATTTGCATTTCCCTGATGACTAAAGATGTTGAACATTTCTTTAGGTGTTTCTCAGCCATTCGGCATTCCTCAGCTGTGACCAGTCCCCTTCTTTATGGGTGTTCCCTTCCCCATCCTCCCCACTATTCTGCTTATTGATGAAGCTTGGTTGAGAAATTTGACTAACAACCTCCAAGTTTTCTCAACCACTTTATTCAATACTTAATGCCAAATGCCCAAAGCCTGTTCCTTTATCTACTATGCTATACCATGCATATAAGGAACATGCCTATCTAAAGGTCATTTCAAAAACTCTATTTTGTTGAATTCCTTCAAATAAATGAACACTAACCTGACCTCAGATTTACACTCTCACAGATATGACAGTTGTACATTTAGCAGTGGAAAGTGGTATGATCTTCAAATGAAGCTAGAGTAGAAACTCAAACCACTGTGATTGTGGTTTGAATGTAATATATCTTCCATATGCTCGTGTGTTTGACAACGTGACTCCTAATGTGTAGCATGGATTTAGAATGTTTTAGAACTTTAAACAGGTATAAGAAGCAGGTCGCCTTTGGGTATGATAGCCTGGACCCATTTGCCTCTTGCCATTTGTTTCTTGTCCATTTCCCATTCTATCTAAATGTGTCGTAGTGCACACCTTTGCACTGTGCCCAATGCTATGTCTTTTCCTCTATGATAGACTGTACTTCCTTCTTTCTTTAAGTTACTTCTTGTTGGGCCATCAAAGTAATAAGAGAGGCAACTAAAATACCAGCATTCCTGTAGTTTCCATATTAATTGATAGGAACTGAATGAATGGCTTGTTACTCTGTAAGGACCCAGAATAGAAGCACTTTAGACTAAAATATGTCACAACTCAGAATAGGTTTCAATTCATTTATTTTGTGTTCCTTCTTTATTGCAGCCAGAATTATCAATCAATTCTGGTCACTATACTAGGCACATAGCAAGCACATCCTTGTCACAGCTGCCCTTTCTGTGATCAAAGATAAAGTCTCAGAAACAAAATGTCCAGTGAAGGCTCTTAGATGGCTTAGCATCTCTGAAGCAATGTACAAGAGGCTCTTAAGAGAAATAAATTCTTTCCCAACATCATCCATTTTGTCCTGAGGAAACAATACAGTAAAAAAAAATTGAAATTACTTAGCTAATGCAAGATAAATATTTCCTCTGCCCTAACTGAGCTTATTTTGAATTTGAGCCAAAATAGCTTTTAGTGGTGATGGAAAATGTAAGATAAAGGAGAAACTACCCTCCCCAACCTGCGGATGCCAGAAACAAAGCAGTTCCTTTCTCCCCTTGTCTCATCACTCCTAATGAGAGATTAGCATGGTAAAGACACAGGACAAAGACAACTGGAGAAAGAATTAACTTACCAGCACTCTGTGGTGTGAAAGAACTAAGCAGAGGAAATTTCTTGTTTTCCTTTGCTTGTTTTGACCAGGAACGAACAAACAAAAGCAAATCATATATTCATTACAAGTTACATTTTCGAATTCTTTTTTTTTTTTCATCTTTATTAACTTGGGTATTTCTTATTTACATTTCGATTGTTATTCCCTTTCCCAGTTTCCAGGCCAACATCCCCCTAGTCCCCCCTCCCCTTCTAATGGGTGTTCCCCTCCCCATCTTCCTCCCATTACTGCCCTCCCCCCAACAATCACATTCACTGGGGGTTCAGTCTTGGCAGGACCAAGGGCTTCCCCTTCCACTGGTGCTCTTACTAGGCTATTCATTGCTACCTATGAGGTTGGAGCCCAGGGTCAGTCCATGTATAGTCTTTGGGTAGTGACTTAGTTCCTGGAAGCTCTGGTTGGTTGGCATTGTTGTTCATATGGGGTCTCAAACCCCTTCAAGCTCTTTCAGTTCTTTCTAAGATTCCTTCCACAGGGGTCCCATTCTCAGTTCAGTGGTTTAATGATGGCATTCACCTATATATTTGCTGTATTCTGGCTGTGTCTCCCAGGAGAGATCTACATCCGGTTCCTGTTGGCCTGCACTTCTTTGCTTCATCCATCTTATCTAGTTTGGTGGCTGTATTTTCCAATTCTAAGGCAGAGTGAGTTTAAGGTACTGTCATTCACATGCAACAAAGTCTAGATTCAAATATTTATAACAAATGATTATTAGACCTCCAAAACTCAAGTGAGACTTGTCCTCTGTCTTAATTTTCTTGCTATTGCTGCATTGAACATCATAGCCAAAAGGAACTTGAGGAGGGAAAATTTCATGTGGCTTATACATCTACATCATAGTTTATCACTGAGGGAAGTCAGAGCAGGAACTCAAGCCCAAACTATAGAACTATGGAACCCACATGTTAGAAGAAGAAAATGCTCACAGGTTGACCTCTAACCTCTGGGCACTGTGGTACAAGCACATTTCACTACACACACACACACACACACACACACACACACACACACACACACACACACCACCACCACCACCAAAAATTTACTGGGGTGACTTCCCTAGGTTCCTTCCAAGGATCTAGCAATGGCTTATGTCATCACCTGCTAAAAGTTGCATATAAAAAGACTGTTTGCTACCCCAGTTTACTTGATCTCTCTTTTGGCTCTCTTTTTTTTCTTTTTCCCTACTCCCACATGTTCCTGAATGGTCTTTGTCTCTCTTTCCCCCATTCCTGCTCTTCTTCCTATCCTTCTCTGACTCCCCCCCCCCCCCACACACACTTCTGTTCCTTAAGACTCTGTTTCCAACTGTCTGCCTCTACCTCTTCTCCAGGCCCTCATTCCATTCCCTTCCCACAAATAAACCTCGTTTAATAGCTCTACCATATGGTATGATTTCTCATGGAGATACCTTGGCATGGGCCAGCCAGGTTCCCTCTCTTGATATCTTTTGTAACATACTGGAGAAGAAAGAAGGAAAGAGAAAAAGAAAGAAAGAAAGAAAGAAAGAGAAAGAGAGAGAGAGAAAGAGAGAGAGAGAGAGAGAGAAAGGAAGGAAGAAAGAAAAAAGAAAGAAAGAAAAAAGAGAGAAAGGAAGAAAGAAAAGGAGTAAAGGAGGAAGGAAAATAGGAAAGAAGGAAGGAAGGAAGGAAAGAAAGAAGGAAGGAAAGAAGGAAAGAAAAAAGTTATTCTGGAAATAAAAAAAGAAAGTTAATTCTACATGCTCCAAAATCTAAGGATTGGTAATAGTGTTTATGAAGGTTTCATGTTTTACAAAATTTGAGATTAAGATTGCAAACTATATCAATAGATAATGCCTAGGATAATAAAAAAGACAAGCCTTCATAGAAAACACAGGAGAATATTAATGTGAGAAGGCTAGGCTGATTTTATGACAGGCTTCAAATTGACAGTTAAGGAGACTAAGCTTAAAGCTCTATTTCCAAGACTTGGGCCATTCCAAGCAAACTCAAGCCTCAGAAGCTACCCTGCCACCTGTCCTGAGTCAAGGATAATGGGTCAGGAGCTATTTCCAGACTTCCTCAGCTACTTTCTCAGCAACAGTTTCCAGACCTGCCTAGTAAGTTTCCAGCCTCCATACCTCTGTAATGGCATGTCCATAGAGATGGACCCAATAGATTAGCATAGAGGTCACCTAACCCAGAATTTCCTAATGTGCTTTAAATCAGGCCTGCAAGCTCACTTGGTTGTCTCTATATTCTGGAAATGGGAGACCCCAGCATGCTGGACATCTATAAAACATTCTTGAGTTTACACATTATTTGAACCTGAGGTATAATTTTTCTGTAAATCATGACCCTGTTTACCTACTGAAGATGATCTCTTCAGGTTTCATTTCTTCACATTTGGGCATTTCATCTAAGGTTACTCACAATGAGTGCTGGGTGCCTCCCCATCCCCATCCCTTTTTAGAGGTCCTCTACCCACGTAACTCTGACAGCTGAATAATTTTATTCATTCTCCTGACCCTCTGGACTTCTATCTTGTCCCTTTCTCTAAATACCTAATCCTAATTCCCCCCACTTCTCTCCCTGCTCCCCTTTCCCATTCAGGTCCCTCCATCTTTCTGCATCCCATGATTGTTTTGCTCTACCTTGTAAGTGGGATCAAAGGATCCTCACTTCTGCCTTCTTTCTTGTGTATCTTCTTAGGGTCTATGGGTTATATCATGAGCATTCTGTACTTTTTGCCTAATACCCATTTATCAGTTGGTACAGAGTCCTATGGAAGAGTTAGGGGAAGGACTGAAGGAAGTGAAGGTGATTGCAATTTCATAGGAAAACCAACAGTATCAACTAACCTAACCCCCTGGGATCTCCCTGAGACTAAACCATCCCTGCACATATGTAGCAGAGGATTGTCTTGATTGCCTTCAGTGGGAGAGGACGCACCAAATCCTGTAGAAATTTAATGCCCAGGGAAGGGGAATGGGGGGAGACCCTCTCAGAAGGGAAGGAAAGTATCAGGGAAAGAACTCTGGGAGGGGGACCAGGAGATAAGGCAACATTTGGATGTAAATAAGAAAAATAATTAATTAATAAAAAGAAAAAGAGTAACTCTGTTGGCAAAGACATGAACTCAAAGACTAGAATCACGAGTCACAGACGTTACCCAAGCTGGATGTGTACTGGAATATTTTGTTTATAAGGATTCATATTTCTTTCTATTACTGCTGAAATAAAAATATTTGTAATTCTCTACTTGGCCTACAATACCATTGTTTGTAGAAAAGGACAATTTTAATGTTTTCTGGTTTCAAAGGTCCAAGGAAGAAAAATTTTGTTCCAAGATGGATCACACACAGAACATCACAATTACCAAATATAGATTATTTAGGTCATGACATTTGAGTATTTTAAGACAATGAGGTCTGTATTCTGATTTGATGCTATAATGGGCTGAGAGTTTGGGAGGAACTTAGAACTGAGCAACTGTATTTTATATATGGTCATTGTAAAGAAAAGATAGGATAAGGATTACGAGCAGAGGTCACAATTATAGAGGATCATGATCTAAGGAATGATGACAATCTCAACTCTCCAGAAGTAGTAAGAAGATAGAGTCTGTCATGGAGCCTAGCAAGAGCACGTGGTAGTGACAACTGACTTCAAATTTCTCATCCTCTTGGACCATAACTTGAATTATTTTAAGGTACTATGCTTACTTTGATTTTATATGACATAAAAATAAACCATACAGATTTAAATGTGTAGCAGGTAGAGTTTAACTAGAAAAACAGAAATTACAGAAAGCATATATGAAGAGATTTATTGCATAAAGTTACATACACAATTATGCTTGATTTGACAAGTTTGGTGATGGGCAAGCTCACACTGAGAGAAAAGGGGGGCATCCAAATCTCATGGGGAAGAGAGCTGGACTCTCAGAAATGTGAACAATCCTGAGAGTTCAGAAGAGACAAATACTTCTGCCCACATTTCTGACACAAGAGGAACAAACCTAGTACCCTCTGTGACCTCTGGGCACAGGGACCTAGAAGCAGTCAAGGACAGGACACTTCCAGTTTCTACCTGCACCTAGAGCAAAAGCCAGTCACCAGGAGCACCTACACACCTGAGGGAAGAGGAAAGACCAACTCTTCTGCTCTGAGTGAACTGCCTGGAGGCTACAGGTCACAGAAACCCAGGAGCAGCTCTTAGTTCCCAGATTCCTCTGAAAGAAAAAAGGTCTACAGAAGTGCTGACACACAGGCTTACAGGAGCATCAAGCCACTATCAGAGACAGCAAGACAGCTAACAGCAAAGAAAAACTGATGGTGAGAGGCAAGCACAGGAAGCTAAGCAACAGAAAACAACTACTTGATATCATCAGAGTGCAGTTCTCCCATCAAAGCAAATACTGGATATCCAAAAACACCGGGAAAGCAAGATTTGGATTTAAAATCACATCTCATGATGATGATGGAGGACTTTAAGACAGACATAAATAACTCCCTTAAAGAAACACAGGACAATAGAACTAAACAAGTAGAAACCCTCAAGGAGGAAACACAAAAATCCCTTAAAGAATTACAGGAAAACACAACCAAACAGGTGAAGGAATTGAGCAAAACCACCCAGGATTTAAAAATGGAAATAGAAACAATAAAGAAATCACAAAGGGAGACAAACCTGGAGATAAAAAAAAAAACCTAGGAAAGAGATCAGTAGTCACAGATGCAAGCATCACCAACAGAATAAGAGAGATAGAAGAGAGAATCTCAGGGACAGAATATACCATAAAATCCATTGATTCAACTGTCAAAGATAATGTAAAACTCATAAAGCTCCTAACCCAAAATATCCAGGAAATCCAGGACACAATGAGAAGATCAAACCTAAGCATAATAGGTATAGAAGAGAGTGAAGTTAAAGGGCAAGTAAATATCTCGGACAAAATTATAGAAGAAAACTTACATAACCTAAAGAAAAAGATAGCCATAAACATAGAAGAAGCCTACAAAACTCCAAATAGATTGGACCAGAAAAGAAATTTCCTTCATCACAAATAGTCAAAAAACCAAACACACAAAACAAAGAAAGAATATTAAAAACAGTAAGGGGAAAGGATCAAGTAACATATAAAGGCAGACCTATAAGAATTACACCAGACTTCTCACAAGAGACTATGAAAGCCAGAAGATCCTGGGCAGATATCGTACAGACCCTAAAAGTACACAAATGCTACTATATCCGGAAAAACACTCAATTAACATAGAAACCAAGATATTCCACTACAAAACCAAATTTAAACAATATTTTTCTACAAATCCAGCACTACAAAGGGTAATAGATGGAAAACTCCAACACAAGGAGGGAAACTATATCCCAGAAAAAGCAAGAAAGTAATCTTTTTGTAACAATCCCAAAAGAAGAGAGTCACCCAAACATAATTTCACCTCTAACAAAAATAACAGGAAACAGTCAGTATTTCTAAATATCTCTTAACATCAATGGACTCAGTTCCCCAATAGTAAGACACACTGGATATGTAAAGAGGACCCAGCATTTTGCTGCACACACCTCAGAGAAAAAAGGTAGACACTACCTCAGAGTAAAACACTGGAAAAAACTTTTCCAAGCAAATGGTCTGAAGAAACCAGCTGGAGTAGCCATTCTAATATCAAATAAACTCGGCTTTCAACCAAAAGTTATCAAAAAAGATGAAGGACATGTCATGTTCATCAAAGGAAAGATCCACTGAGATGAACTCTCAATCCTAAATATCTATACTCCAAATGCAAGGGCACCTACACTCATTTAAAAAAATAAAAACCTTACTGGAGCTCAAAGCACACATTGCACCTCACAAAACATTGTAGGAGATTTCAACAAGTCCTCTCTCATCAATGGACACATCATGGAAAGAGAATCTAAACAAGACATAGAGAAAGTAACAGAAGTTGTGGACCAAATAGATTTAATAGATATTTATAGAACATGTCATTTTAAAAAAAGAAAAGAATATGCCTTCTTCTCAGCACCTCATGGTACCTTTTGCAAATTGACCTTATAATCACAAAACAGTCACAAAATGGGACTCAACAGATATAAGAAGATTGATATAATCCCATGTATCCTATCACATCACCACAGATGAAAGCTGGTCTTCAATAACAACAATAACAAGAGAAAGCCCAAATATACATGGAAGTTGAACAGCACTTGACCCAATGATAACTTGGACAAGGATGAAATAAAGAATGAAATTAAAGACATTTTAGAATTTAATGACTATGAAGGCACAGCATACGAAAACTTATAAGACAAATGAAAGCAGTGCTAAGAGGAAAACACATAGATTTGAGTACCTCCAAAAACAAACAGGAGAGAGCATACATTAGCAGCTTGACACCACACCAAAAAGCTCTAGAACAAAAAGAAGCAAATACACTGTCCAGGACCGGACTGCCAGACGAGGCAAAGCTAGTGCTCTGCCCTGAGCAGATTCCTGAGAAGGGCTTGACCTTTTCAAAGAAAGAACATGTCCCCAGAAGACTGTTGCCTCTTTGTCTAAGCAGGATATCTTGCAGTTTAATAACTCACCTTATGTCCTTGGGCACTTCCCAGTACTTCCCCTACCCTAAGCTTCAATTCCTGCTTCAGAGCTTTAAATGCTGTACATTCCACTCAATAAACAGACCTTGACAAGGACACTGCTTGGTCTCGCTCCTCTTTCTCGCCTGTTCTCCCGCAGGTGTGGGTCCCCCTCAACCCTCACAAATAACTGGGTCCCCGCTGGCAGGGGCAATACACCTAAGAGGAGTAGAAGACAGGAAATAATCAAACTCAGGGCTGAAATCAACCAAGTAGGAACATACAAAGAATCAACAAAACCAGGATCAGGTTCTTGGAGAAAATTAACAAGATAGATAAACCTTTAGCTAGAATAATCAAGGACACAGAAAAAGTATCCAAATTAACAAAATCAGAAGTGAAAAGGAGACATAACAACAGAATTTGAGGAAATTCAAAAGATCATCAGATCCTATTATAAAAGCCTATATTCAACAAAACTGGAAAATCTGGAGGAAAATGGATTATTTTCTACACAGATACCAGGTAACAAAGTTAAAACAAGATCAGATAAGCCAGCTAAACAATCCCATAACTAATAAAGAAATAAAAGCAGGTATTAAAAGTCTTCTAACCAAAAGGAATCAAGGACCAAGTGGGTTTAGTGCAGAATTCTATCAGATTTTATAGAAAAATTCATACCAATACTCTCCAAACTATTCCACAAAATAGAAACAGAAGGAACACTAACCAATTCCTTCTATGGAACCACAGTTATGCTAAACCACACAAAGACCCAACAAAGAAAGAGAACTTCAGACCAATTTCCCTTATGAATATCGATGTAAAAATACTCAATAAAATTCTGGCAAACCGAATCCAAGAGCACATCAAAACAATCATCCACCATGATCAAGTAGGCTTCCTCCCCGGGATGCAAGGATGA
Organism: Rattus rattus; assembly: GCF_011064425.1. NCBI lineage: Eukaryota > Metazoa > Chordata > Mammalia > Rodentia > Muridae > Rattus > Rattus rattus. The sequence continues at coordinate 91,214,689 of NC_046157.1, read as the reverse complement.
TTCAATATACCGAAATCCATCAACACAATCCACTATATAGACAAAGTCAAGGAAAAAAACGTGTGATCATTTCCTTAGATGCTGAGAAAGCATTTGAAAAAATTCAAAACCCCTTCTAGATAAAAGTCTCAGAAAGATCAGGAATTCAAGTCCCATACCTAAACAAAGTATAATCAATATACAGCAAACCAGTGGCCAACATTAAATTAAATGGAGAGAAACTTGAAGCAATCTCACTAAAATCAGGGACTAGACAAGGCTGCCCACTCTCTCCCTACTTATTCAATATAGTACTCGAATGCCTAGCCAGAGTAATCAGACAAAAAAGGAGGTCAAAGGGATAGGAATTGGAAAGGAAGAAGTCACAGTATCACTATTTGCAGATGATGTGATAGGATACTTAGGTGACACCAAAAGTTCAACTAGAGGACTACAAAGCCTGATAAACAACTTCAGCAAAGTGGCTGAGTATAAAATTAACTCAAACAGATCAGTAGCCTTTGGCTACTCAAAGGATAAACAGGCTGAGAAAGATATTAGGGAAATGACATGTTTCACAATAGTCACAAATAACATAAGCTTAAGTCCAAGTGGATCAAGGACCCCCACATCAATCCAGATACACTCAAACTAATAGAAGAAAAAGTGGGAAAGAGTCTAGAACACATGGGCACTGGAGAAAATTTTCTGAACAAAACACCAATGGCTTATGCTCTAAGATTAAGAATCAACAAATGGGACCTCCTAAAATTGCAAAGCTTCTGTAAGGCAAAGGACACTGTCATTAGGACAAAACAGCAACCAACAGATTGGGGAAAAAATCTTACCAATCCTATATCTGATAGAGGACTAATATCCAATATATACAAAGAAATTAAGAAGTCAGCTGCCAGGGAATCATATAACCCTACTAAAAATGGGTTACAGAGCTAAACAAAGAATTCTCATCTGAGGAATATCAAATAGCAGAGAAGCACCTAAAGAAATGCCCAACATCATTAGTCATAGGGAAATGCAATCAAAACAACCCTGAGATTCCACCTCACACCAGTCAGAATGGCTAAGATCAAAAACTCAGGTGACAACAGATTCTGGTGAGGATGTGGAGAAAGAGGAACACTCATCCATTGTTGGTGGGAATGCAAACTGGTACAACTTCCCTGGAAATCAGTCTGAAAATTGGACATTATACTACCTGAGGCCCTCTCCTGGGCATATACCCAAAAAGATGCTCCAACATACAACAAAGGCACATGCTCCATTATGTTCATAGTAGCCTTATTTATAATAGCCAGATGATGGAAAGAATCCAGATGCACTTCAAAAGAGTAATGGATACAGAAAATGTGATACTTCCACACAATGGAGTACTACTCAAATATCAAAAACAATGACTTCATAAAATTCATGGGCAAAAGGATGGAACTAGAAAATATCATCATGAGTGAGATAACCCAGTCAAAAAAAAAAAACCACTCATGGTATATACTCACTGATAAGTTGATATTAGCTCAAAAGCTTGAATTATCCAAGATGCAATCCACAGACCATATGAAGCTCAAGAAGAACGACCAAAATGTGGATTCTACAATCCTTTGTAAAAGCAGGTACATAAATATTTATGGAGGAGATATGGAAACAAATATTGGTGAAGAGACTGAATGGCAATTCAGAGCCTTCCCCACCTGGGGATATAGCCCATATATATGCAGCCACCAAAAGTAGACAATATTGATGAAACCAAGAAGTACGTGCTGACAGGAACCTGATATAAATGTCTCCTGAGAGGCTCAGCCAGAGCATGTCAAATACTGAGGAGAATGCTAGTGGGAAACCATTGAACTGAGAATCCGGTCTCCATTGGACAAATTAGAGAAAGGTTTGAAGAAGCCAAAATGGGCTTCCAACCCCAGAAGAACAATACCAACCAAACAGAGCTCCCAGGGACTATACTGCTACTCAAAGACTACACATGGAAAGACTCATGGCTCCAGCTTCATATGTAGCAGAGGATGACCTTGTTGGGCACCAATGGAAGAGAATTCCTTGGTCCTTCCAAGGCTCCATGCCCCAGTGCAGGGGCATGTCAGGGCAGCAAGAAGGGGGGTGGTGGTTGGGGAGAAGTAATACCCTTATAGAAGAAGGGGAGGAGGATGGGATAGGGTGCTTATGGCCAGGAAACCAGGAAAGGGAATAACCTTGAAATGCAAATAAAAAATATCCAATTAAAAAAAGAAAGAAAGAAATGAGAGAAAAGGGGACTCTCTGGTAGTGCATTCTAGCAGGCATAGGAAAAATCTTTTCTCAATAGAGTAACGTTAACTCTTCCTTTAAGTCCTTTCATCTGATTGGGTCAAGCCTGTCAAGATGATTGATGTGTGATGTTCTCTCTAAAATTTAGATGCTTATGGATTTAACCAAGTCTTTAACATTTATCAGAATAAAACCTAGATTAGCAATTGATTGAATAGCCACAGGCTGCATCCTAGCCAGATGATGCTTAAAATTATCACATCAACAAAGCAAAATCAACTCAATTAAATAGTAGGTATGTAGACATCCACTGATTCCAGGCATAGTATTCAGAGATATACTAGATAAACCAAATAATATTCAAAAGGAAAGTTTAAAACTTGTATGTGGCCTCCAGAAGACAACTTCTAATAGGGGAATAGTATTAATTTATAAATAATATAATTCTGAGGAGAGAGTTTAATAGAAAAATTGCTTGCCTTTAAAGCATGCATGACTAAGTTCAATCCCAGAAACCGTATGAAAAAAAATGTGTATGTGTCTCAGTCAAAATTCTAGTGCCATTCTTCACAAAAATAGAAATAAAAACCTTCAAAATTTATAAAGAAGCATAGAAAAAGTACAGGTATCCAAAACATCCTGAGCAAATATAATAATGTTAGGGGTCTTTCTGTTTCTGGTTTCAAATTATACTTTGACCATACTTTGGAGTGATGATAATAAGTAGCTTTATCTTGTCAGAAAAAAGATAAATACATCAATGAGATCTAATTGAGGATTAAGATTCATACAATTCAGTCATATAATTTTTGTTAAAGATGCTGAAAATATACACTGGAGAAAAACTCATCATCTTCAACAAATGGTGCTGGAAAAACTGGATAAACATGTAGAAGAATAAAAGTAGATCTTTATCTTTCTGTACAAAAAGTCAACTTCAAGAGGATTAAAAGTTCCTCACCCCTGTAAAACTTGAAACATTAAAATGGATAGAGGAAAAGGTATACAGAACTCTATAAAGCAAAGGCATAGATAAGGAAGGTAAGAAAGAGAATTAAAGGGGATATATGATGATGCAGGGAGTAAATTGTCAACAATATTTAAAACTATTATGACATCCATGTTAATCCTGGTGCTGGGAAGGATATCTGAAATTCAGTAGCAGATAGTTTAAACTACTTGATTAGTGAAAGTCTCTGTCAAAAAAAAAAAAAAACCACGATAGGACCTGATACCTGAAGTTGTCCTGTAGCCTCCATATGCACTCATGACTGACCATGTTCACATACAACAAGTACTCATCACATGTTCACATGTGTGCACATGCACTCATACACATACTCAGACTCAAGAGGGAGGGGGAGCAGGAAGAGAGAAAGATATTAAAAACATGGAAGATAGTTTTAAGAATTTCAAAGCTTTCAATATTTCAAAGGATCTGACTATAGAAGGGTTCCAAATTAATGAAGACCAACAGGATACAGTTCACAAAAATTTCCTACTCCACATGGAACCTGTGAATAAGAAATACTTATAAAAGACAATGTGAATAAATTGAAAAATTGAGGAAGAGAAGACAGGTCTGATATGGACATAAATGTAAACTTTCCTGATATTGATAACTACATTGTGCTTACATGAGATATCATTTAGGAAAAACACTTTAAAGAATTCAGAACAAGGTCAAAGAGATGCAAGATTTCTTCATGTGCTTCAGAAAGATTAGTGCGCTCTCTCTCTCTCTCTCTCTCTCTCTCTCTCTCTCTCTCTCTCTGTGTGTGTGTGTGTGTATGTGTGTGTGTGTGTAAGGTTAATGTGTATCTATATTTATACAATGAGTACAACATTTTTTCTTTTTTTATTGGATACTTTTTATTTACATTTCCTGCCCTGACATTCCACTACACTGGAGGATTCAGCCTTGGCAGGACCAAGGGCTTCTCCTTCCATTGATGACCAACAAGGCCATCCTCTGCTACATATGCAACTGGAGCTGTGGGTTTATCCATGTGTACTCTTTGGATGGTGGTTTAGACCCTGATAGCTTTGAAGGGGTTGCAAACACCTTCAGCTCCTTCAATCCCTTCTCAAACTCCTCCAGTGGTAACCCCATTCTCAGTTCAATGGTTGTCTACTAGCATTCACTTCTGTATTTGTCATGCTCTGGAAGAGCCTCTCAAGTGACACCTGTATTAGGCACCTGTCAACATTCATTTCTTTGCATCAGCAATATTGTCTGTGTTTGGTGGCCCTATGTATATGGGCTCTATACCCAAGTAGGGTAGGCTCTGAATGGCCATTCCATCAGTCTTTGCTCCAAATTTTGCTTCCATATCTCCTCTCATGTATATTTTTGTTTCACTTTTTAAGAAGGACTGAAGCATCCACATTTTGGTTGTCCATATTGAGCTTCAAGTGGTCTGTGGATTGTATCTTGGGTAATTCAAGCTTTGGGAATAATACCCACTTATCAGTAACTGCAAACTGTTTGTGGGTTTTTTGTTTGTTTGTTTGTTTTTGTGATTAAGTTATCTCACTCAGGATGATATTTTCTAGTTCCATTCATTTGCCTAAGAATTTCAAGTAGTCATTGTTTTTGATAGCTGAGTAGTAATTCATTATATAGATGTCCCACATTTTCTGTATCAATTAATCTGTTGAAGGACATCTCTGTTCTTTCCAGCTTCTGGCTATTAGAAATAAGGCTGACATGAACATAGAAGAGCATGTGTCCTTGCTATATGTGGGAGCATTTTGTGGTATATGCTCAGAAGTGGTATAGCTGGATCCTCAAGTAGTACTATATCCAATTTTCTGAGGAACACTTAAGCTGATTTCCACAGTGGCTTTACCATCTTACAATCCCACCAACAATGGAGGAGTGTGCCTCTTTCTCCACATCTTCACCAGCATCTGTTGTCACCTGAGTTTTTGATCTTAGCCATTCTGACAGGTATGAGGTGGAATCTCAGGGTTGTTTTGATTTGCATTTCTCTGATGACCAAGGATATTGAACATTTCTTAAGGTACTACTCAGCCATTCGATATTCCTCAGCTGCAATTTCTTTGTTTAGCTCTGTACACTATTTTTACTAGGACTATTTGATTCTCTGGAGTCTAACTCCTTGAATTCTTTGCATATATCGGATATTAGCAATCTGTTCAATGAAGGATTGATAAAGGTCTTTTCCCCATCTGCTGGTTGCCATTTTGACCTAATAACAGTGTCCTTTGCCTTACAGAAGCTTTGCAATTTTATGAAGTCCAATTTGTCGATTCTTGATCTTAGCGTAAGCTATTGGTATTCTCTTCATGAAAATTTCCCCAGGGCCCATAAGTTTTAGGCTCTTCCCCACTTTTTCTTGTATTAGTTTGAATGTATCCAGTTTACAAGGAGGTCTTTGATCAATTTTTACTTGAGCTTTGCACAGGGTGATAATAATGGATTAGCATTCTTCTACATGCTGACCTCCAGCTGAACCAACACCATTTGTTGAAAATGCTATCTTTTTTCCGACTGGATGGCATAAGTTCCTTTGTCAAATATCAAGTAACCATAGGTGTTGGCTTCATTTATAGGTCTTCAATTCTATTCCGTTAGTCTACCCGCCTGTCTCTGTACAAATACTATGCAGTTTTTATCACTCTGGTGTTTGCTTGTCTTGCTGTCTCTGACAGTGGCTTGACACTCCTGGAAGTCTATGTGTCAGAACTCCTGTCAACCTATTTTCTTCCAGTGGGATTTGGATACAGAGAACTGTGGGACCGGGTCAACTCTGGAAGCAGGCAGAAACTGGAAGAGTCCTGTTCCAGACTGCCCCTTGGTTTGTGTGTCCTGAGGGCTCCAGGCAGGTCCCTCAGAGCAAAAATCATGGTCTTACCTCTGCTCTTAGTTGTTTCAGGCCTCCTGATGAGTGGTTTTCAGCTCTGGGTGCAGGCACAGACTGAAAGGATCTTGCTCCTGACAGCTCCCTGGGTCCTATATGCAGAGGGCTCTAGACAGGTTCCTCTTTGGCCAGGAATGTGAGCAGAAGTGGTGATCTCTCTTCAACTCTCAGAATTGTCCACACTTCTGAGAGGCCAGCTCTTTTCCCCACAGGATTTGGGTACAGAGAGCTATGGGACCAGGTTAGCTCTGGGCAAAGACAGAAACCTGAAAGGTCCTGTCCCTGACTGCTCCTAGGTTCCTGTGTCCAGAGGACTCTAGGTGGGTTCCTCCTGGGCCAGGAATTTGAGCAGAAGTTGTGGTCTCCCCTGAGCTCTCAGGATTGTCCACCCTTTTGAGAGTCCAGTTTTCTCCCTCATACGATTTGTGTATAGAGAACTATTGGACCGGGTCAACTCCAGGTGCAGGTAGAAACAGGAAGGGCAACAATTTCTTTTTTTTTTTTTTTTTTTTTTTTTTTTTTTTTTTCGAGCTGGGGACCAAACCCAGGGCCTTCCACTTCCTAGGTAAGCGCTCTACCACTGAGCTAAATCCCCAGCCCCAACAATTTCTTTTTAAAACACCAATACTTTAATAACATAATTGACTTAGGCATCTGGAATGGTAACTGTTTTTCTTAGGGTTTCCATTACTGTGACAAAAAATCCATCACCAAAAAGCAAATTCAGAAAAAAAAAAAAAAAAGAAAGAAAAAAAGATTCATTCTGCTTACATTTCCTCATTGTTGTTTATCACCAAAGGAAGTGAGGACAAGTACTCAAGCAGGGCAGGAACCTGGAAGCAGGAGCTGATACAGAGGTTATGGAGGGTGCTGTTCATTGCCTTGCTCCCCAGGGCTTGTTCAGCCTGCCTTCTTATAGAACTCAGGACTACCATTTCAAATATGGCACCATCCACAGTGGTCTAGGCCCTCCCCCACTGATGACTAATTAAGAAAATGCTTTACAGTAGCATCTCATGGAGGCTTTTCCTAAAACCAAGGTTCCTTCCCCTTTGATGACTCTAGCTTATGTCAAGTTGACACACAAAAGCAGCCAGTACAGTGACTACAAGTAGAGCTTTGTTTTAGTCTTGCCAAAATAATCTAACAATCTCAGAAAGACCAAAAGTCAATTAGTGGTTTGTCAATTCTCATTTAGTAAATATATCATGTTTCAGAATTTATTTATGCTGATTCCCACAGTCTTAGTAGGCACCAAACTGGTCCTGCTCTACTTAACTCTCCATGCCTCTGACTGTCACATAGACAGCTTTTCACTATCTTTAAAAGTCATGGGTGTTCTGTGGCTTTCCTGGCCAATATTGTTCCTAAGCAAGAGAGAGGAGCAGTAAGTAAAGACTAACTCAGATAGTGCATTGCTCTAAAGTACTCTAAACTTGGTCTTTCTCAGAGGAGCCAGTACAGCATTCCCAAGAAGGGTGAATGCTGTTATCCCAAGCAGTAAAAAGAAATGGGGAAAATCTTGGAATTCACAAGTATGAGATGAAGACAAGAGATATGATATATCTTTCACTCTAGGTTGGTATAAAATTAAATTTCTAGGATTTTCTTAGGACTTCTATATTCCTTGTGATATATTTGGTGACCTCAGGTCTTCCAACTGCTATAACCACAGCAATCATAACTAGACTTCTAGTTTTTATTAGCATAAAAATTTTTATTAGCATAAAAATTGAATTTGCTATAATACAATTATAGTACTACAACTTTGATACTGTAATGTATATTAAAATTTAACTAGGTTTATGTATGTGTACATTACACAAATTCTAAGAAAATCATATTTCTAGCAGTCTTGAATATTCAAGAGCAATAATTACAAGAGAATATAGTCCTTTAATTCTCATTCATCCTAGCTGTTTTACAAAATCCATTCTTCAGCTTTTCCTATTAAGTAAATATGTCATCAAGAAATATTAGCAACATGAGATAAAATGTCAAAGCCTCAAACAAAGCAAAAGGTACTTTTATCTATCACTGTGCTTTCAGTTCCCTGTGGTATTTGTTTCATTCACCACACTCCAAATTACAGAATTTTCACAGTAGTGTATGAAACCACACTTTACACCCCAAATTCATTAGGTTCATTCACTAATTCTCAAATTCTGGTATTCTTTGCCTGTAGTTAGAAAAAGAAATTACTTCAGACTTTTCTTCTTTTCCAAGGAGGACTTTAAGTCTTTTATTATTTGTAATTTTTTCAAAATAAGACAAGACCCTTAAGATGATTTGATAAACTTTTATATTAATTTGTTTGTTTGCTTGCTTGTTTGTTTGTCCTGTGACCCTACCATTTCAAATAAACAGTCCTGTAGTCCTATGCTCAAAAGCAAAGTTGCATCTACAAATCATTTCAAAATGTCAAACTCCAATCTAATTGATTTTCCCTACTACCAATTGTACCCAATATTTAAACCACAATCCCCAAAAATGTTCTATTCATTTTCCGTTGCTACCAAGTGACTTGAGGTAAATTTATCATCTTTAAACAACTGTAGGGATATAAAATGTAAGACTTGCAATGTTGAAAAAAGTGGACTGTGGAACTAAGCCTTAAGAGGTGATTTTCTAGAACTCCAGCACTTCATAACCCATCAAACAAATCACTCCACTTTCAGTTCAGAAGAGGACTCTGGAGAAAAGTCCTTTTGAACAAAGTTTAAACTAAGAAAAACGTTGTGACTTGCTCAAGACACACTGCTGTCAAGGAGCAGAGGAGATTTCAATTTAGCTGAGGGACAGTTCTTTAGATATGCGTTTTCTTTCATAACTGAAGACAAAAAATTCCAAAGCCACTTTATGTTATACAAGATTAGCTAAAGATTTATTTATCATTGTCATCAAAACCATCCGAAGGGCTTAGATGGAGAAGAATCACCAGTTATATTCTAAAGTTCATCAGATCCTAGAATCCTGGTGTTACTTTTATGCTACAAATGAATCTCTGGCATCTTCTGTTTTCAACAACTTCAACTATTTTTTTTTGAAGTTTTCAATGTATAACAAAGAAGCACATTCTTACATCTTGTTTGAGCACTGGAATTTGAAGTAAATATTGGAGCCTGGTTCTTCCTCTTTCTTTTCCCTTAGCAAGTTGCCATTAAGTAAGATACATTTTGCTCTCATGTATTCCAGCCAGGTTTATTCTGCCTCACCACTGCAGCAAAAGTAATGAGACAACCAATTATGAGCCCAAACCTTAAAAACAGTGAGTCTAAAGATATCTGTGCTCTTTGGAATACCCTTTTTATGCAAATGCAATGTCTATTGGTGATGGTCATTGGAGGAAGAAAAAAAAAATCCAGATCTTTCCTCCTTATGAGTTGTTGGCCGCTAATATTTTTGTCACAGTGAGAAAAAATGCTAACTCAAAAATTATTAAAATAAGGGTTTTAAGGGAGGCATGTTACTGCATGCATGTACTTGTCGTACTCTAAACATAGAGACAGATTGCTACAAGTTTGAGGACAGCCTCGTCTATAAGTTCAGTCCAGATGTGGATTCATAAAGAAATTCTGTCTCAAATAATCAACATAAAGAAAATACAGGTATTTCACTATACTGGTAGTATTATGTAATACACATGCATTACTATACTGGTTGAACTATTAGTGTTCTTCTCTAACTTGAATCCTATAGCCAAAGATTATGCTGATTACTAATGCAATTTGCCACATTCTTTATATTTTAAAGTGTTTTCATAATTAAAATTACTTTGCTCAGTTTCCACCCTTGTCTTGTTCAATTCTATGTGTTCTGCATGCATTTATTTTTATCCACCAAGAGAGACTAAGGACATTGTCAGCAAGTCTCAGAGCAGTAATGCAAAGTTTCTCAATAACAATGAATGAAGTTTTTACCTAGTGAGTCCAGATATCATTTTTCTTATGACAGCATCACACAACATGTGGCTGGGATACACCCACCGATCAGGATTCTACTCAACATTAGTACCCATGGTACATCCCTAACTGGGATTCCATGTCAGGTGCCTAGACCCAATCTCTTCATCTATCTAACAACCAACTTGCTTCACTGTTTGTGAAAACATGACATCTTGAGACCAAGACCCCAGGTAAGTACCCCACAGACAATGAGCCTATCTTCTACCAAGCACACCACTTACAGACAACCTTGGGATCATTGAGTTTCTTGAGACTTTGATGCCAGTTAGGGACCCCTGAGCCATTCTATCACCCTATCTATCAAAATGTCCTGGCCCCTCATAGCGTGTTGTACCCCTAAATCTTGATAGAACTCTAGCTTATCCATTATTCCAGCCACCTCTGCCTGAGAATTGCAATATATCCTCTTCTTTATCCCCATGGAACACTACTCACTCCCACTGTGACACAATCACTTTTACCCAAGGACCACCTGCAACAAGCTTTCCCCAAACTCCTTTGATTGGCAGTGAGAACCTTCTAAACCTGTAGAAAGTTTGGGCTTGGACTCAAAAGTTACACCTATCACTAGTTGAGCAGGGACCACATCTGATACCCCATTCGTCAGTCAATACAGTTATCAAGATTGAACTTGAAGCATAACTTAGTCACAACTTAACAAATTGGAGTAATAGCAAAGATTCAAAGACCACATGAGAGAGGTGAGATCAGATGACTCAGACACCACCAGCCACCCAATTGCAGATCCTAGGACACATTCCCCTATAAATAAACAACACAAATAACCAACAGAATATGTCTCTTCCTGAAATTAATATGTTTATTGTAAAGTTCTTCAGTAAAAGCTACTCACATAATGCAAAAGTATAAATATTACCTAATAGCAATTATAAATACTTTCAAGGAAATAAAAGAGAATATGAATAAATGCCAAAATGGTCATTGTAGTAATACAAACAGTTGAATGAAAAAATATAAAAATGCAATTTAATAGAGAGAATCTGTGGAGAAAAACAAAACAAAAATAAAACTAGAAACAAAACTCCAGAAAGTCAAACAGAAAACTCAGAAGAAAGATACACCAATAGATTGAATCAAATAAAAAAGAATATCAGCTGTTGAAGACAAGGTAGAAAATTGGATCACACAGCCAAAGAAAATGTTGAGTGAAAAACAAAGGCAAAACCAACCATGCATAGAACGTGCAGGAACTCAGAGACACTATAAAAACTTTGAACCATAGGCATAAAGGATAAAGAAATTTATACCAAAGGTACAGAAAATAATTTCTTTTTTATTAAATATTTTATTTACATTTCAAATGTCATTCCCATTGCCAGTTTCCTGTCCATAAACCCTCTATCCCATCCTCCCTCCCCCTTCTTCTATGAGGTTGTTTTCCCCCCTCAACCACCCCCATTCCCACCTTCCCTACCCAGACATTCCCCTGCACTGGGGGTCCAGCCTTGGTAGGTCCAAGGACTTCTCCCATTGGTGCCGAACAAGGCCATGCTTTGCTACATATGCGACTAGAGCCAGGGGTCTGTCCATATATAGCCTTTGGATAGTGGTTTAGTCTCTGGGAGTACTGGTTAGTTGGTATTGTTCATATGGTGCTGCAAGCCCCTTCAGCTCCTTCAAACCTTTCCATAACACCTCCAATGGGGACCCTGTTCTCAATTCAGTGGTTTGCAGCTAGCATTCTCCTCTGTATTTGTCATGCTCTGGCTGAGCCTCTCAGGAGACAGTTACATCAAGATCCTGTCAGCATGCACATATTGGCTTCATCAGTATTGTGTAGGTTTGGTGACTGTATATATATGGACTGGACCACAGGTGCGGCAGGCTCTGAATGGTTGGAGCAGTCTCTGCTACAAACTTTGTCACCATATCTCCTTCTATGAATATTTTTGTTCAACCTTTTAAGAAGGACTGAAGCATCCATATTTTGGTGGGCCTTATACTGGAGCTTCATGTGGTCTGTGGACTGTATCTTGGGTAATTCAAGCTTTTGGGCTAATATTCACTTATCACTGAGTGCACACTGTGTGTGCTTTTTTTGTGATTGGGTTACCACAAGCGGGAACATATTTTCTAGTTCCATCCATTTGCCTGTGAATTTCATAAAGTCATTGTGTTTGATAAGTGAGTAGTACTCCATTCTGTATCCAGTCCTCTGTTGAAGGGCATCTGGGTTCTTTCAAGATTCTGGCTATTATGGACATAGTGGAGCATGTGTCCTTGTTATATGTTGGAGCATCATTTGGGTATATGCCCAGGAGAGGGATAGCTGGGGCCTCAGGTAGTATAATGTTCAATTTTCAGAGCAACCTACAGACTGATTTCCAGACTGATTGTACCAGCTTGCAATCCCACCAACAATGGAGGAGTGTTCCTCTTTTTCTCACCCTCACCAGCATCTGTTGTCACCTGAGTTTTTCATCTTAGCCATTCTGTATGAGGTGGAATCTCAGGGTTGTTTTGATTTGCATTTCCCTGATGATTAAGGATGTTCAACATTTCTTTACGTGCTTCTCAGCCATTTGATGTTCCTCAGCTGAGAATTCTTTGTTTAACTCTCTACCCCATTTTTAATAGGGTTACTTGGCTCTATGGACTCTATCTTCTTGAATTCTTTTCCCAATTTGTTACTTGCTGTTTTGTCCTAATGACAGTCTCCTTTGCCTTACAGAAGGTTTGCAGCTTTATGAGGTCCCATTTATTGATTCTCAATCTTAGAGTATCAACCACTTTTGTTTTGTTCAGGAAATTTTCCCCAGTGCCAATGTGTTCAAGGCTCTTCCTGACTTTTTCTTTCATTAGTTTGAGTGTATCTGGTTTTATGTGGAGATTGTTGATCCACTTGGATTTACGCTTTCTACAGGGTGATAAGAATGCATCGATTTGCATTCTTTTACATGCTCACCTAAAGATAAACCACTGCCATTTGTTGAAAATGCTATCTTTTCCCCACTGGATGGTATTAGCACTTTGCCAAGATGAAGTAACCATAGATATATGGGTTCATTTCTCAGTCTTCAATTCTATTCCATTGATCTACGTGCCTGAATCTGTACAAATACCATCCAGTTTTTATCACTATTGCTCTGTAATACAGCTTGATGTCAGTCAGGGATGGTGATTACCCCAGAATTTCTTTTACTGTTGAGTATACATTTCACTATCCTGGGTTTTTTGTTATTCCAAATGAGTTTGAAAATTGCTCTTTCCAACTCTATAAACAATTGAGTTGGGATTTTGATGGGGATTGAATTCAATCTATAGATTGCTTTTGGCAAGATGGCCATTTTTAATATATGAATCTTGCCAATCCATAAGCGTGGAAGATCTTTCCATCTTCTGAGATCTCCTTCAATTTCTTTCTTCACAGACTTGAAATTCTTGTCATAAAGATCTTTCACTTGCTTGGTTGGAGTCACACAAAGGTATTTTATATTATTTGGGACTATTGTGAAGGGTGTCATTTCCCTAATTTCTTTCTCAGCCTGTTTATCCTTTGAGTAGAAGAAGGCTACTGATTTGTTTGAGTTAATTTTATGTCCAGCCACATTGCTGAAATTGTTTTATCAGACTTAGTAATTCTCTGGTGGAACTTTTGGAGTCACTTAAGTATACTATCATATCATCTGCAAATGGTGATATTGTCACTTCTTCCTTTCCAATTTCTATCCCTTTGACCTCCTTTTCTTGTCTGATTGCTCTGGCTAGAACTTTGAGTACTATATTGAATAAGTAGGGAGAGAGTGGGCAGCCTTGTCTAGTTCCTGCTTTTAGTGGGATTGCTTCACATTTCTCTCCATTTAGTTTGATGTGGCTACTGGTTTGCTGTATATTGCTTTTACTATGTTTAGGTGTGGGTCTTGAATTCCTGATCTTTCCAAGACTTTTAACATAAAACAGGTGTTGAATTTCCTCAAATGCTTTCTCAACATCTAATAAGATGATCATCTGGGTTTTTCTTTGAATTTGTTTATATAGTGGATTATGTTGATGGATTTCCATATATTGAACCATCCCTGCATCTGAATGAAGTCTACTTGATAATGAGGGATGATCGTTTTGATGTGTTCTTGGATTTAATTTGTGAGAATTTTATTGAGTATTTTGGCATCAATAGTCATAAAAAATTGGTCTGAAGTTCTCTTTCTTTGTTGGGTCTTTGTGTGGTTTATGTATAAGCATAATTGAGGTTTCATAGAAGGAACTGGGTAGTGTTCCTTCTGTCTCTTTTGTGGAATAGTTTGGACACTATTGGTATTAGGTCTTCTATGAAGGTCTGATGTAATTCTGCACTAAATTTATCTGATCCTGGGCTTTTTTGGTTGGGAGACTTTTAGGAACTGCTTCTATTTCTTTAGGACTTATGGTACTATGTATCAGATAGTTTATCTGATTTTGATTTAACTTTGGTACCTGGTATCTGTCTAGAAAATTGTTCATTTCATCCAGATTTTTCAGTTTCACTGAATATAGGCTTTTGTAGTAGGATCTGATGGTTTTTACTATCCTCAGATTCTGTTGTTATGTCTCCCTTTGCATTTCTGATTTTGTTAATTTGGATACACTCTCTATGCTCTCTGGTTAGTCTACCTAAGGGTTTATCTATCTTGTTGATTTTCTCAAAGAACCAGCTCATGGTTTTGTTGATTCTTTGTATAGTCCTTTTTGTTTCTACTTGGTTGATTTCAGCCCTGAGTTTGATTATTTTTCTGATTTCTATTCCTCTTGGTGTATTTGCTTTTTTGTTGTTGTTCTAGAGTTTTTAGGTGTGCTGTCAAGCTGCTGATGTATGCTCTCTCCTGTTTCCTTTTCTAGGCACTCAGAACTATGAATTTTTCCCTTAGCATAGCTTTCATTGTGTCTCATAAGTTTTTTTATGTTTTGCCTTCATTTTTATTAAATCCTATAAGGTCTTTAATTTCTTTAATTCTTTCTTGACCAAGTTATCATTGAGTAGAGCAATGTTCAACTTCCATGTGTATGTGGGCTTTCTCTTATTTTTGTAGTTATTGAAGACCAGCATTAGTCTCTGGGGATCTGATGGCTGCATGGGATTATTTCAATCTTCTTTTATCTGTTGAGGCCTGTTTTGTGACCAATAGTATCATCAATTTTGGAGAAGGCACCATGAGGTCCTGAGAAGATATATTCTTTTGTTTTAGGATGAAATGTTCTATAAATAATCTGTTTAATTTGGTTCATAACTTCTGTTAGTTTCTCTATGTCTCTTTTTAGTTTTTGTGTTCATGTTCTGTCCATGGATGAGTGTGAGATGTTGAAAACTCACACTTTTATTATGTGAGGTGCAATGTGTGATTTGAGCTTTAATAACATTTCTTTTATAAATGTAAGTGCCCTTGCATTTGGAACATATATATTTAGGATTGAGAGTTCATCTTGTGTGGATTTTTCCTTTGATGAATATGAAGTGTCTTTCCTTATCTTTTCTGATAACTTTTGGTTGAAAGTCAACTTTATTCAATATTAGAATGGCTACTCCATATAGCCAATGTTTCTTCAGACTGTTTGCTTGGAAGTTGTTTTTTAGCCTTTTTCTCTGAGGTAGTGTGTGTTTCTCACTGAGGTGTGTTTCCTGTATGCAGCAAAATGCTGGGTCCTCCTTACATATTCCATCCGGGTAATCCCAAACTGTATTATAAATATTTATTTTCATATCCACAATTAAGTGTAAGTCACCAAGGGAACTTCTCTTTGCAACAGATAGTGTTTCAGAAAACCACAAGTAATCAAAATACAGAGTTGTGCAGCCGGATCCCATATGACACACCTACAGCACAGCACCTGTACCTAAGGAGCAGGGATCATTTTCAAAGAGAGGGAGAAAAGATTGTAAGAGTCAAAGAAAATGGAAGTTTGCTGTGAGACCATGTCTTCTAGAAATGTCAGAGAAACTACACCCACAAAGACTGAAACGGCTGGTTAAAGACCTACACATGGATCACACTAATAGTCATGTTAATATGGAAGAAGGAAAGCTTATAATACCTCAACCCTAGACAAAGAAGTACAGGCAACTAAGAATGCTAAGAGCCGGAGAACTATCTTCCCCAAGGAAGAGCACATGAATTAGTTACACAGTATCAGTAGTAACATTACATAGACTAAGTACGTTGTGGTTATGTATTTAGGATATATACCACAACAATTAAAGAAAAAGAAGCCATGAATGTTAATGACAGCAAGGGGGTACACAAGATGTGTCAGAGGAAAAATGAAAGGGGGAAACTGAGTTAATTATATTATATGTTCAAGCATTTAAGTATGTATACATGTGTGATAAATTTTATAGTTGTTGGTATGGAGTGAATTTGATCAAAATACACTGTATGAAAATGTCAAAGAATTAGTAAAAATACATTTTTTAAAAGATCCTATTGTATAAGTTTAGCATTGTGGCACTAGAACATTTCTATAAACACGGCGTCTCAAAAATGCACTCATGGAAATCATAAATCTCTTATTTATTTTCACAACTGTGTATAGGCCTTATGTTAACAAGAAAAGAATTACTGACAACTCCTTAGATACGTAAATACAGCATAGAAAGATTTGAAAATTTGAACTGTTTTTCCTAATATTTAGATTGATCTAAATCAACCCTTCTCCAAATTAAACAAAAACACTTTCCTTACATCATCAAAAGTGAGGAAAAATAAAATGTCCCATTTCTCACTTATCACCTCTCTGGCTAGAAAAAAAGATGTAGATTTTTGACAATTACAGTCATTTCTTGAGGTGAGCATGGGCACAGTTATCTTAATCAAGTGTCATTTGTATTATGGGAGAATTTTTTCTCATTACTGCACAGTAAGCAGTGGGAGTCACCTGAGTACCAGGCGTTTTCACAAATCCCTTTGGGCATCTTTGCTTAATAACCCACTAAAACCAGTAGGCAAAACCTATATAGAATCGCCACCTTAATATGTACACATGGGTCAGCTATGTTGATTGATGGCCACTCTATACATACTTTAGACAAACCAGGATGCTCTTTTTCCATAGTCAGCATCTAAAAACATACAAAGTTTCTTCCCTATTATAAACACTGAGTGGTAAATTGCCCAACATAGATTCATGTAACTACAAACTTTAAATTATTAATCTTTGTCATGGGCTAAAATAAAATGCGAGCTAAGGATAAGAACCCACAGGAAAGCCAAGTTTTCAGAATGTATTAGAAAATTAAGTAAAAAGAAATACAGTATCAATAATTCAACACAGGAAATTAAATGTACAACCTCTGCCAGCAAGAAAAATTGTGACTGCCCTCTGGCTCTAAGGGTTTTAAGGAAGCGATTTGATTTTTTTTTTTTTTTTTGGAATAGGACAAAAAGAAACATGTCTATCTTAAGCTTTTATTGTACCCTGATATAAAGAGCAGATAGGGAAAATTGTTAATTTAAGAGACATGAAGGTCATTTTAACTCTATAGAGAGTTTTACAATTCAGACAGAATGATAAAGGTATTATAAAATTCTAGCTCTCTAACAGGAAATAGAATTATCATAAATAATGTAATTGTTTTGAGACATTTATGGATGCACAAGCTACATATGTGATAGAAACAAGAGAAGGAAAGGAAAATGAATATTAATCAAATATGTTACGAAAATGTCAGTGAAATTCATTCTTAGAGAATACTGATTTGGCACATCAGTAGGAAAGAGGACAATACTAAACACTCTCCTTGGACAAATAGGGCGAAGAACAGCCTAGAAAATGAATCACCAGTGATTCAATACAGACTAGACAGACTGTCTCATCTCTAAAGGTGGTAGTGTATTGAATCACTAGCTGCTTGGGCAGTATTTTTTTTGGATATAAGAAGCAGTGAAAAACTCTGTTGTTTTCAAATGTGCCACATCTTTTTCCCTAACTCAGACTGAGTGAAGCCATCTGTTTATGTGCCCTCGTGCTAATGACATCCAGGGACATCTACAATTCACAACTGTCTGGAGTTCTGTGCTGTGCTTTTAAATTCCATGTAAATGTTCTGTTGACATCTTAAAAATCGGAACAAATGCCACCATCTTCCCCATAAATCCTCATAACCTTCCCCATAAATGGTTATGAGATGCTGTATGGATTCTGGGAACTGAATCTGAGCCCTTTGTAATATATATATTACATATAAAAATATCTTATTACACATGTGTATTATCCACATATTATATATAATACTTTTATGTATCTATATATTCACAAATTTATATAGTTATATGAATTTATGTATTTATATACATAAACATACAAAATTGTAATATAATTTTGATAATTTCATTCATAATAAATATTGTATATATAATACACATATGTGATTATAGTAAATAAAGTATACACATTATAGACAAATGTATGCACATATATAAGCATATTAATTTATATATAGTATCTATATTTATTTATATAAATGTATTTATATATACAGATATATAAATAAATGTGCTACAGTGATGAGTCAATGGTTAAGAGCACTAGCTGCTCTTCCAGATGACTTAGGTTTAGTTTTATGTTCCCACACAGCAGCTCACAACCATCTCTAATTCCAATGTCAGGTAATTAGATGCCTTCTTCTAGCCTCTGTGGGTACCAGGCTCACAACTGGTACAAAAGGAAAAACACTCATAAATCATAAAATAAAAAATAATAAACTTTTAAAATTAAAGCAATCTGTTGTGTATATATCATTATTTTATCTTAGTGTGTGCATATGTGTGTGTGTGCGTGTGTTTGCACATTCTTGTATGTAAATACAAGCATTGCCTGGGCATATTTTTATTTTCATATCATCAGTGTACTATTCATTTTGTTCTATGCTCATCACCTGATAATCTTCTGGGAAACACCTTCATTCTTGTGTATGCCTCAGAGCCTATCAGGTATCTCTCTCAAGTTAGACATTCCTTACTTTGGATATGCCAAAAAAAGGAAAATGGTTAATAAAGGTACAGTTACAAGTAGTATTTTTGAAACTTTTACTTAATAGCAGTCTTTCTTGGAAATAGCAAGACACTTCCTATTTATCTGAAAAATGCCACATACACAGGATTTGATGCTTCAAGACTGAACAAAATCATCTTCAATAGTCATTTTTCATACCCTCACTGTACTTCTCTGAAGGACAGAAAGTGTTGGTAATAGCTATATATGATTGTACACACATGCATATATGTACATGTCAAGGACATTACTTAGATAAGGATAAAATTCATCTTAGATATTCTTTTTAAAATCTAAGATCTTGGTTCCTACTCAGGTAAATTCCTCTGGAAAAATAACCTTCCTGATGGAGTGAAAAAAAAAAGGTGAACAAGCAGAAATTTTCTTAGCATAACATGTTAACCATTGATTACTAGTTATTGAGGATGTAGGACTTATTATCAGAACACAAAATATTGCATTTTGATATTGATTATACAAATAAAATATAGTATATTTGACATGCTCTATATTCATTGCAGTTGGTTTTGCTTTAAATTCATTTAGTTCAGTGTTTTTCCACTGTTGCTACAAGATACTTTTTAAATATAGACAAGGCAACTTTTTATTTTTACATCTAGTATAGACCTAAGAGGTGGCAGACAAGCATAGCCCACCATTCGTTATCTGTCTTTGGTAACAAAGCTTTGGTATTTATGACAACATAAGGTCCCTCAAATCAAAGAAGTCTTATTCTACTGTGTCAGTAGAACTCAGCCAAACTGTATTCATTCTAAACAGTGTTATTTGCTCTAGCAAAGCTTGAGCAGAAAATCTAGGGAAAACTTATAATGCACTTAGATAGCCATGCTTTCTCTCTCTTGAACCTAACGTCATTTTTTCCAGAAGAAACAAGCATTATGGCCTGCAGGAAAGGGTTTTGTTTGTTTGGATTTTTTGCTTGATTTTGTCTGTTGATTGCTTTCTTCAATACAAAATATTTTCTAATTATTCTAATATTGACAACACTAAGGTGCCTCTAGAACCATATTTCAGCATTGATTTTAATACTGTATCTCCAAGGCACCCTTCTAATTCTCAGAGGTAATAATTCAAGTATAGCAAATATTTATAACAGATTCCTCCATCATTTCTTCCTTATAAGATGACACAGTGGCTCTACAGCTATTGGCAATGAGAACTTTCAAGAATAATACTTCCTTGGTGATTGACAGTGTTGGGAGTGGACAGAATACATTCAAATTCAACTTCTTGACACAGCTTTGAGTTTTTCAAAGTGCACTTAAAACTAGAATCCTCATCACAGCCAGGACTGTCTGCCCCAAGTGTTGCTACTTTGTGAAAGGCAGATTTTCACCATAACTGTAACCAGTGACAGCCCCAAGCCAGGTCCAGACCTAGAAACTGAGCCCTGACTTAAATTAACAGATGACCTTTTGTCTCTTTGCCTTAGAGGTTGTGCCCACTTAGAGTTTTAAAATGGATGAAGTCAAACAGAACAGGCTTGCCTGCTCAGTGAAGCAGAGACAGGATCAGGGAGCAAGTATCTGTCAAAAAGAAGCTGTTCTGTCCAGAATAGTCTGTCAAGTTTTCAAATATTCTGACATCTTCCATGACCAGTGCATACAGAAATATGTCTCTGATGGATGTAGACAACACTGAGTGGGCTCCCAGCGTGTCTGACATTTAACACTTTAAAAAGAAATGATCCATGTGATTCTTTCAAATGAGTAAATTAAAGTTAAGTCGTTAATGTTCTCAGTGTTAATTCTAAACATGTTGAATTTTATTCTGAAATTAAGGAGTTTCAAATTGTACATCTTACCATTATCTTAAAATAGAGAATTGGTTAATAAATTATAACTAATTAAAACAATGGAAACTTTAATTTTTCTTAGTACTTTAAGAATTTTATAGTGCATTTTGATAGTATCAAATTCCTCCTCATCTCCTCCCAGATGGTCCACTTCCCCTTCCCTACCCACCCAAATTTATGCCCTCTTTTGTTATTGTTGTAAAACCCATCAAGACCAATTTGTGCTACCCATATACTCTTAGATGTGGGGCCTTATGAAGCTTGTAAACTACAGGGACCACATTCTTAAAGATAATTGACTTTCTCTCTCAGTGTCTATAATTTATCTTCTCCTCTAGGGTTGGTACATCATGCCCACTCCCCCTCTCCAAACAGGATTTTGTCTGGCTTGAGTTTGTGAAGGTTTTATAATAAAGGCACAACTGCTGTGAGTTCATATGTGTAACTCCCACCTTTGGCTCTTACAGTCTTTCTGGAACCTCTTCCACAATGATACCTGAGCCTTGGGAAGAGATGGCATGGTAAATAAGTCTTTCCTAAGTATTTCATGGTTGAATATTCTCTGCCCCTTGACCACTTGTGGGTCTCAGTGTTAACCAAAATCTACTGAAAAAAAAAGCTTCTCTAATAATAGTTTGAGGGGTATATTAATATATAGGTATAATAATAATCATTAAGAATTATTTAAATTTTCTACTTAGTTGATAATAGAAGTAAACTCTTCACTAGGGCCTATTACCTGTCTAGCCACAGGTTCTTAGCTCAATAATGATGCCAGATATGACTACCATCTTGTGGAACTCCTATGACGTTCATGCCAATATTACATGTGTGGGCCTGTGTTATAGGAATATTTGTTATAGTAACTTTCAGGATTCACAACTGGGTAAGATTATTGACTGCTTTTCTTCTCCAGGATGCAATATCACATGCTTACCACTATAAAAAGTAGGCCTTTGGGATAAATCTTAACGGTAATATCAGCTTAATTACTCCATACTCTATGACTCAAATATTGTATCTTCAACAATAGGGCCTTGTACACTTCTGGAGAGGAAAGAAGAGCAATTACAGTAGCCTGTAATGTTTTTAGTGTATGGTTTTCTTTGGTCAATAACTCAAAAAGAGGTAATCCAGAATTTTACTGTGCTAACTTATGGTGTCTAATAGGGAGAGATTGCTGCCCCATTATAGGAAAACTTTTTAAAAATACATAATTGGGCCCATGAATATGGCTCAGTGAGTAAAGGCAATTGTCACACAACCCTGATAAACTGAATTTAATACTTGAAGCTTTCTTAAAGGTGAAAGAACAGAAGTAACTCACAGGTTGTCCTGTGACCTCCGCACAAGAGTCACAGCTCGTGAATGCCTGAAGATACATCATACAAACACAATAATAATAAACAAAATAAAAATTTTAAAGCAAGAAAATCCTTAAACTGTTTTAGATCTTGATGGTTATATTTTTTAATTTATACTAATAATATGACTGACAATTACTTACCAAATTGTAAATTATTAAAGCAATGCAATATTATCTGAATTCACACTTTAGAAGATTGTATAATAAATGCAAGGCCTGGGGATACAGTGCAGTAGCAAAGCATTTATCCAGCATATAAGACAATAAGGGTTTAAGTCTTAGTATAATAAAATAAAAGAAAAATATAAAATATATAGACATTACGTGGGAAAATTTCTAAATTGATAATAATTTGATATCAAATATATGAAACAGTCTCAAGATGATTTGTAAGATTAATAATATATACATTTAAATATATACATAAGAACAGTGAAAAGAAAACATGACAGAATTTATATATCCTCCTATAGACATACATATATGTAAAAACCAAGGCACATGAAGTACAAATAAATAAATCATTTTTTAAAAAGTGTTAACATGTTAATACTGAGTGTTCCAATAATGAAATTGCTACTGATTTTATTTTTAATTTGCCATATGCATTAAGAAATATTTCCTAATATCTTTATATTTCCTATTTTTTTCTTAAAATAGCTTGAGAGAAAGTTTTCTGTTTTTGTTATTGTTCTTCTGTTTTGGTTTGTCTTGTGCTGTTGTGGTGGTAGGGAGCCAAACCAGGAGCTTGTGAATACTAGGTCAATATTGTGTCAATGAGCTATACCATCATTCCAAATAGTCATGTTTATATAATAAAAATATTTGTAAAAAAACTTTAAATTTCTAGCTCTTTATGTAATCTTCACGTAAGATACTGAAGGTCACTGTCCTCAGTCGGTTTTGATTGGTGAATAAATTTACCACCAGTCAGTGGTTGAGCAGGGAGACAGAGGTGGCACTTTAGGATTCACATACAAGAGAACTGAAGGAAGAAAGAGGGAGATGCTGGGAAAGGAGTAAGGAAATAAGGCCTAACAAGTATAGGACAGAAAGAGAGTCAGCATATAAGAGCTGGGGCAAAGGGGCTCCAGGTTCCCCTCCACACACACACGCGCACACACACACACACACACACACACACACACACACACACACACAAACACACACACAGGGTCTAAGGCAACAATGAAGGAATAGTGTAGGGGGAGGTGCTGATACTAAAGTCTGGTTCCCTAATTGGTTCTTGACTTGATCAATAAAGGAGACCAGTTCACAGACAATTTGTAAACACAAGTATTCTCGCATTTGAGTGCTTTGTATTCAGACATGGCAATGCTGAATGTTGAGGCAATTGTTTTCCTACAATAAAGAACAGCTACTGTATATTAAGTGACAAGCCATGAGCTCCATTCCCTAGACTCCTTGACTGTCATGTTTTTCTCATTTTCTAAAGCATAGAAATTGAGTCTCAAAAGTTCATTTAACAACCCAGAGTCATTACAGCATTCCATACATCACATTTATGAATGTCTATTAGTTTGTAATGCTAATTTTATTTATTTATTTAGTACATGTGTGACAAATAACACAAACCCAAACAAAGATTGATTTTCTAACTAACCTGCATTTCCCATAAATAAACAGTAAGAATTCATATGAAAACTGAGCCTTCAGGGGTTGGGGATTTAGCTCAGTGGTAGAGCACTTGCCTAGCAAGCAAGGCCCTGGGTTCGGTCCCAGCTCGAAAAAAAAAGAACAAAAAAAAAAAAAAAAAAACAACAACTGAGCCTTCTATTTCCTTGATCCTATCCATAATCCCATAGAATAATTCTAATAGAGTCAGAACCTTTTTGTATATTGTCTCTTATACTCAAGAACTATGTCTATTGTGTGTGAAGAGATCAAAATTTAGGAAATGTCCTAAACATATATATATGCACTGTCTCACATAAGCTGTGATCTACGTCATGCCCCTTTCAAGAACAAGATGCCAATGGAGACTGAACTAACAGCCCACACCTCAAAGACCCACATGTAAGCCTAGTTCTAAGATCTAAGAAGATAATTGGTTTCATCTGCATTTTTTCAAGCACGATAAGCTAACCCCTCTTGAACTTTTCAAAAAACAATCCATCTATTTTCTTCTTTTGTTGTAAGACCTTGGAGGTCTATGCTATAAAGAGCTAGCTTAAAATACTCCTAAACTAAGGCATCATTGGTAGATAGTAACATTTGTAGAGGGTGTCATGATGAGAAAGAAATACCTGTCCAGGAAGATGTACAGAAAAATATTACATTAATAAGAAAACTGTGGCAGTTCTGTGGAGTAATGATCTAGGAATCCTAAAGACTGATTACTCGGCCATGAACCGTCTCAATACTTTTATATTTTTTAGTTTTTAATGTTACCATATTTTTGGAAAAAAATAACAAAATAGTTGGAAACAAACAGCATCATTTCTCATACATACACAGCTTCTCCCTTCTCTAGTGAATTATGTTGACATGGCTGGAAAAGCCAAGAGACCATACTACATCCAACAAATAATATGAAACCAGGGATGTACTTACATCTTGGCAATAAATCACAAAAGACAGTGGTTTTCTTTGTGGAGTCTAAAGACCAAAAAAAAAAATGGTTGCCATCTTAGTAAAAATGTATCTATGCATGTACTTTGGGTACTACCAAAATATTCCTGTGTTTCTCCTTCTTCTGGGTGTCTTTTTGTGTTCATATTTTTCATCATTTCTGTTTTCTATTAACTTTTGAGTTAGCAAATAAAATATAACTTGTATACACATACATAACTTCATTATGACACCAAATGCATTTTTCAATTCAATTTTTTGAGAATTTCATGTACAAGTATGGTACATCATTTCTATATATACATTTCCCTGTCAAATTCTCCATGCCCCCCCCCAATTAATTGTCTATTATTGTTACACATACATACTTCTAAGTCTAAACACTACTAAGTGTTGCTCATTTGTACATGTGTTTAAACCTGATGACTTGAGGCTTGGATAATCTATTAGAGAGTTTGTTTCTGCACAAAATTGACTACACTGTTCTCAGCAATCCACAGTTCTTCATCTGGGGAGTCAGACTTTGTGAAATTTCTCCTAACCATGTTGGCATGTTAACTGGCAATGTTATTACATAGCTCCTGTTAGGGAAGTCATATTGTTGAGATTTTATGGTTTCAGGTTTTATGACATAGTTCTAGAAGATACTACCTGGAAGCCACTCCTAGTCCTTTAGTTCTTAAAAATCTATCCCCCCTGTACTCTGTGATTTTTCTTGAACTTTAAGTGTAGAAACTATATTTAAATGTGTCAGGTGGGGTTGGGAACTCCATATTCACTTATTCTCTGCATATTGATCAGTTGTAGACCTCAAATCTAGTCTCTATCTGTTGCAAATATAAGCTTCTAGACTGAGAGCATCACTTATCTGTAGGTATAATAAAAGTTTTCATAATGCAGTTAAAAATAACACTAGTTTAGGAAAATGGCATTGGCACATGCTCTTCTAGGATCTATAATCTTAACCAAAGGTAGTTGACTAGGTTTCCCATCTCAAGAATGGATTCCCTCATATTGAGTAGGTCTTACATCAATCTATAGAGCTGATGGTTACCACCAAGATAAAAGTGCCACTAGTGCTGTTAAAGATATCTTGTCATTCTAGTCATTATTGTGGTTCATAGGCTTTACACATGGATGGGCTATTGGTTGTTTTCCTTACTTGACAGGTTGAATGACACCTTCTAAGACGCTTGAGTGGTAGTCTGCAGGTAGGAGGCTCCCAGGTCAGATTTCTGTGTCCAAAACATGTAATATTTTTCAGCATTAAGTCTTACCTACAAGTTCTTAGAGACAACCAAAGGCAATAGCAACAGTCTATATTGTTGGAGGTTTCAAACTACTCTGAAAAACAACTCAAGTCCATGCAGAGGACTGGGATTTATATTAGATAGTCTATACCTCTTGAAGAGAGGTTTTCTTAGATTATAACTCTTGAGAAAAGCATTATCATTCTCTGTGAAGTGATTATATTTTATGTATTTTTCTATCTATGTATATATTAATATATGTACATATGTGTGACATTATATACATGCTCAGCCCAAGGAGTGTCACTATTAGAAAATGTGACCCTTCTTGGACTGGGTGTGGCCTATTGGAATAGGTATATCACTGTGGGTGTGGGTTATAAGACCCTCACCCTAGCTGCCTGAACATCAGTCTTTTACTAGCAGCCTTCAGATGAAGATGTAGAACTCTAAGCTCTGCCTGCATCATACCTGCTTGGACACTGTCATGCTTCCTGCCTTTATGATTATAGAGTGAACCTCTGAACCAAAAATCCTGCCCCAATTAAATGCTGTCACTTATAAGAATGATCTTAGTCATGTTGTCCATCCACAGCAGTAAAACCCTAAGACATTGTACACACACACACACACACACACACACACACACACATATATATATATATATATATATATATATATATATATGTATCAGGGTCAGTGGGAAGCATGGTAAGGTCAAGCTAAGGCTAGAAGACTCAGAGACCCTGAAGGGACAGTAGGAGCTCTGCCTACACCTGGCACCAGGTCCCTATCACATAGCCACAGCTACCCATCCCTGACACACTGTAGAGAGATGTGTGGCTATCAGTAACATAGGGGCAATGTCCCAAGCACTTCCACATGTATGTGAGGCATCCCTAAAATCTCAGACTAAGACAATAGGAAGCACCTATTGTCAAACTCCAACCCACCCCAAAACTGTATCCTATCCAGCATCTGTCATAAGAGCTATAATACTTTCAGGGAAGATAACTGCTCTCCCAAAACTTTCATGACCAAAGCTCCCCTGCATTCCTCTTGCTGGCTAGCCAGCCTTCTGCCCCACTTGGCTTAGCACAGCACAGCCATTGTGGTGTCTTGGAGCAACAGCAGCAACAGCAGGACTTAGCAATGGCAGCCTCAGAAGTGGTGGAGGCAATTCCTCTTCCCCATCTAGCCTGGCCAGAGATCTCCACAGATACCCTCAAGTACACAGGTCCATATACACAGATATCTATGCATACCCAGCCAGAGATCTCTGCACATAGCCTCTGGTACACAGGCATATATATATATATATATAGAGAGAGAGAGAGAGAGAGAGAATATAGATATATAGGTATATAAGTATATAGATATATAGATGAGATGAGATAGATAGATAGATAGATAGATAGATAGATAGATAGATAGGCAATATATAGATATGTAGATATATACCAGTAACACAGTATATTATTTGTTGCATATTTATATTGTGTTATTTATTATATATATATTAGTGTATATTTCACAAAATATTATATATGACTCAATTTTTAAAAGTGGGTCGTTTTAAAAGAAGAAATAAAAATGATTTGGAGAACCCTTTTACACTGTTGGTGAAACTGGAAACTTGTTCAGTCACCATGGAAATCAGTGTGTAGAATTTGCAAACAACAGAAAGTATATCTACCATGTGACCAAGATGTTTTACTCCTTGGATGTGGATCCTTCTCCCCAACGTCCTGCCATCATTGCACACCTTAGGTCTCAGGATGCAGAGGAGCTGGAGAGCAGGGTCTTGGCAGCAGTGACTACAGAGTGTATAAGCTGTGTCAAAGGACAGCCCAGTTATTGAAATAGAGGGGCTAGATTATATAGCTTGATCAAGAGGGAGAGGAGGAAAAAGACAAGGGAGGAGGTACTGCAGCAGGGGCAGGGGATATTTTATTTATTTACATTTCAATTGTTATCCCCTTTCCTGGCTTCACCTCTACAAACCTATTTCATCCCTCCTCCCCCTGGTTCTATGAGGGTGTTTTCCTATCTACCCACCCACTCCCATCTCACTGCCCTGGTGTTCCCCTACACTCGGGCCATCAAATCTTCACAGGACCAAGGGCCTCTCCTCCCATTCATGCCAGATGAGGCCATCCTCTGCTACATATGCAACTGGAGGCGTTTGACCCTCCATGTGCGCTCTTTGGTTGGTCATTTAGTCCCTGGGAGCTCTGGGGAGACTGGTAGGTTGATATTGTTGTTCATCCTATGGGGGTACAAACCCCTTCAGCTCCTTCAGTTCTTTCTCTAACTCCTCCACCCCCTGTACTCAGTCCAGTAGTCAGCTGCAAGCATCCATCTCAGTATTTGTCAGGCTCTAGCAGAGCCTTTCAGGAGACAGCTGTATCAGGCTCCTGTCAGTAAGCACTTCTTGGCATCTGCAATAGTGTCTAGGTCTGGTCTTTATACAGAGGAATGGATCCCTAGGTGAGTCAGTCTCTAGATGGCTTTCCTTCAGTCTTGGCTCCACACTTTGTCCCTGTATTTCCTTTAGACCGGAGCAATTCTGGGTTAAAAATTCAAAGATGAGTGGGAGGCCCCATCCCCCAACTGGGGGCCTTGTCTAATCTCTGGATATGGTTTCTACAGGTTCCCTCTCCCCTTTGTTGGGTATTTCAGCTAATGTCATCTCCAGTGGATCTTGCTTTCCTGGCATCTGGGAAATTCTGGTAGCTACCGCCAGTTCCCCATGCCCTGTTGCTACACATCTCTGTTCAATTTCCTGTCCCTCTGTATAACATTCCGATCTTTTCTGGTACCTGATCCTACCCCCTCTTTTCCTCTCTCCCTCCTCTCCTACCCTCTACCTCCTGTAGTTATTTTGTCCCCGCTTCTAAGAAGAACTGAAGACTTTGATCTTCCTTCTTCTTGAGCTTCATATGGTCTGTGAGTTGTATCATGGTTATTCCAAGGTTTTTGCCTAATAGCCACTGATCAGTGAGTACGTACCAAGTGTGTTCTTTTGTGACTGTGTTACCTGACTCAGGATAATATTCTGTAGTTCCATCCATTTGCTTGCAAATTTCATAAAGTCATTGTATCCATTCGTCTGTTGAGGGACATCTGGGTTGTTTCCAGCTTCTGGCTATTATACATAAAGCTGCTATGAACATAAGGGGCATTTGTCCTTGTTATATGTTGGAATATGCCCAATATCTTTTGGGAATATGCCCAAGAGTAGTACTGGGTCCTCAGCTAGTACTCTGTTCAATTTTCTAAGGAAACGCCAGGCTGATTTCCAGAGTAGTTGTAATAATCAGTCTTCTTGGTATGTGTCTTAGGATGATTGACACAGTAATAATGAAAACAGTTGGCATTTATCAAATGGTTATTATATGACAAACATACATAATAATCATTTAATACTCGTGTAATCCTGTAAGATATTCATTATTGTCACTATCATGTAAAACAATAGAAAATATAACCATATTAATATTTCAACACCCTTAAAATCATACAGGGAGTACAATGAGTTTTCTTACTGGATGTTCAGTGCAGAATTGTCAGCTTTGAAACCATATACACACAAAGAAGAATGATGGACTCAGCAGGCTGTATATGTGTACACATGCAAATACATATATGTATGTATTATCTTTCTAATAAATATAAGAAAATGAGGCTATCAAACTTGAAAGTGAGGAGAGGTTTAACAGAGGCATTTAGGAGGGGTTGGAAAGAGGAAAAAGAAAAGACATGTATTTTATTACAGTTTAAGACACTTTTTAAAATGGAAAAAAATAATATCACATTAAGAAACATTAAAAAAAATAGAGCTGAGGTACAAAATCACTTCAGTGTGAAAGTCTTAGATGACCTGAGTTGAATTTAAGATAGATGTTAGAAAATGGTTGATAGACAAGTAATGATGATGAAGATAAATAGGTAGACAGATAGATACATAGATAGATAGATAGATAGATAGATAGATAGATAGATAGATAGATAGTAGATAGATAGATAGACAAATGTACGATCAGATAGACATACATACATACATGCATGTATGCATACATACATACATACATACATACATACATACATACACAAATATACATACATACACACAGAGAGATGATAGATAGATTATAGGAATGGATGAACATGTAGAAAGATAAACAGTCAGATGATAGACAGAGACATAAAATTGTACTTTTACCCTAAAATGAGTCTTCAATAAAGGATTAGTCAAAAAGGATAAAGTGGGAGAGGAGTAAGGGTAAAAAGTCCACTGGATATAGCAAATGACTGAGCCAGAAGAACAAGGCTCTACCACCAGCATGATGTAAAGTATAAGAGGAAAGCCTGAGGCTTGAGAGATAATGATGAAATCCAGGCAGACTCAAAACACAAAAGGCATGAATGTAGGTCAGAGTGCAACCTCAGGCAGTCAATGCATATAATACATAGAATGAAGAACTGGGAATGAAGGGGGGGGGGCTAGTCCAAAGTAGAATTAGAGTGAAGATAGTCGGTATTGAAGAGGTGATCCAAGATCCTAACCTTATCCTTCATCCAGCCCCCTCCCACATGTGCAGCAAAATGTGCACTAGGACATAAGAAGCAGTGATCTACTAACATTATTGTCAGACTCAGGTTTGGCAATAGAAAACATACTCAGAAAAAACCTTTTAGCACTTCCCAGAGCACACATGGAGCAGGCAGCAGAGAAGATCAGGATACACTCATTCCAAACTGATGACACTCAGCCTGATGGGAATTTCTTCTTTAGACAACATGCTTGTACACATGCTAAAGAAACTGTTCAAATTCTTTAATCACTTAATATGAAACCTTTTAATAACCTTGTATATTTCAGCTACAAGAAAAATTATTTAGAACACTATTAAATTTAGAGGACTAGGTAAGACACTGGAAATCTAGCCCATTATCCATGGAATTCTTCCCTTTCTTAGCTGCAAAGGCTTCTAGTAGCACTGGCCTCAGAATTTTATTTAGGAAGTCACGTTACTGAGGAATCATAGTTTTAGCTTCCATGTTCTATCTTGGAGATACAACCTTGCAGCAGGATTTATGGGCCTCTGACTCTTACTACTTTCTTGTTCCTCTTCCACATTGTTTCCTGATTCATCTGTAAGGGTTGTCTTGTAGATGTGTCAGTTATAGTGGAGTACTCCAGAATCACTTGCTCCAGTTAGATATAACCATTGCTATCTTCAATCAGCCTCTAATGAGAGATGTTATAACATTCACTATTGGATGAAATAGAGAGGCTCACAAGTCATTAGGAGGCCTAAGTGAGATCTTCATGAGGCTCTTACTGTTCTTAAAGTTCTGTAAGTGGCCGTGATGGATAGACAAGCAACTCCATTCCTTGGTCAGTTTTCACTAGTACCTACTATGGACTGAAACTTTATAGTCATGCAGCTCCCTGTGAGTCACCCTTTGTCCCTCTTTCAACTCCAATAAACTTATTAGTTCACCAAACTGGACTTGCAAATAATCATTTCTTTATTCTGTGGTATCTTATGTAAACAGGATATTAATAAATATTTCATTATGTATCCAAAAAAAGAAAGATAATACAACCCTGAGACAATACCTAAGGAATACATAGGAAAACTACACTATAAGTACATGTAGAAGCACTACAATCACATTTATAGTAGGCAGCAACTAAAAAAACAACTGAAATATTTATTTTTATAATTTCATCCCAAGGAATGTATATTATACAAAGAGAAAACTGCTATTAAACAGCAAACAGCTGGGTCCCTTACCTTTCAATCAAGTGAAAGAAACCCAACATAGAATTTACTACATATTATTTATTTATTAATATATCACACATACATACACTCTTATATGGTTATACCTGGTAGTTTTCACATGGCTCCCTAAGACATTTAGATCTGACCCCCTGTGTAAATAATCTGGGCTTATCAGTCTGATATTCTTTCATTGTGTATATAACTTCCAAATCAGGTTGATTTCTTACAAACCAACAAACCAACCAAAAGATTTTTTCTCATTTCTAAGCAAAGCCATGAAATGGGACACAGTGTTCCTAATAAACTGGCAACTTGGTTTCAACTTTAAAAATTTAGTCCCGTTACTTAAGGGAGTTGCACATTCATGAGAAAAGTATGATCTAAAGTGTTTCATATTACCATTGTTCTTGGAAATCATGTGCATATATACATGACTTAGCAATCTCAAACAGATAAAGGGGGATCAGAAACAGTTTAACCTTTGGCTGGCTCTGCACATAGCAGTGTCAGACATCTTGCCATAAATGGGGCCCACATGGAACTCCCAGCTCCAGAGAAACATCCTAGATTTGGCTCAGGGATGTTGTGTTCCATGTTCATCTAGCACATACTGTGCATATCAGAGAGAAATTAATCGAAAGGAGTAATTCATAAACCTGTTCTTATACTCTGGCATATATCTGGCATTATCTTAGGCTCTTTAAAGATTGCAGAGGAATGAGTAGGAATTTAAATGAAAATTCCTACATCAAATGTCAAATGCAGTCATTTAATGTAGAGAATCTTTCATTCAAAGACAAGAACATGTAGACAAAACTGGTCTCAAGATTACATAGGCCATTGATGTCACAGTCATCATATTTTAATTATATTCTATTATTTCCACAAAGACAAATTTACATAGTGACACATTTCTCAGCCCATACTAAGTGCACCTTTTATTTAAAAATTATGAAGCACACTTAATTAGCTTTTCAAACTGTTTACCGGATTTATAAAGTCCAGCTCCCTAGGATTATATTCGTAACCTGGAGGCCCACATAATTTCACTGCCCATAATATCACTGTTGAAGTGAGCTAGCTGAGGCAGGTTTTAGGAGACCAGACTGGAACCAGGGTTCTCAGCCAATACATACAAACAGTCTGAATATGAACAAAATTATAGTTAGACATGTGGTGTGTGTGTATGTGTGTGTGTGTATGTGTATGTATGTATTTGTGTGTGTGTGTGGGTGTGTGAGTGTGTGTAGCTATAGCAGAAGAAGTCCAACAAGAATCAAACAAACAGTGGAGTAAGGGAGGAGTTGGAAGGGGAAGAGGTAAAATTCAATATGGTATACTCATTTATAAAATTCTGAAAAACATTGAAATTTTATTAAAAAATAAAACAAACATAAACAAATGATCAAAAACATCTTTAGATTTATAAATAAATGTAAAAAAAGTGAAACAGGAATGTAAAAATGGCATACTAAACTGAACAGAATATTCTTTAAAATGTCAAGTAAACATTTTTTAAAATGTTCAGCATCATTGGACATCAAGAAAATGTGGACCAAAACTACTTCAAGATTTCATCTCACCCCAGTCAGAATGGCAACCATCAGAATACAACTGTCAACAAATGCCTGAATAAATATAGCAAGGGAGATTCTCATAAACTGTTGGTAAATGTGTAACCTCTTAGAGTCACTTTGCAATCAGTCTGAAAGAGAGAAGGAAAAAAGAAAGACAGAAAAAGAGAGAAGAGAGAGAGAGAGAGAGAGAAAGAGAGAGAGAGAAAGAGAGAGAGAGAAAGAAAGAGACCTGCCATGTGACCCAGCTTCTAATCCTGGGCATATATCAAAAGGACTTTATAGCTTTAAAGAGATAATTGCACATCCTGTTCTCAGACTTGATTTGATGCATTTTGTTTGTTTGTTTGTTTGTTTGTTGTTGCTGTTGTTGTTGTTGTATGCAACAATCAGTGCAGAGATTAATAACTGACCAAAATGCAGAAGAGAAGTGTGACTATTAGGGCTCAATCATAACAGAGACATCTTTATCAACCCATCCCCTCACATTCACTCCACCAAGGCTCATGGGATAATTCTGAAGAGAAAGCAAAAAGATTGTAAGTGCCAGTAGATATGCAGATTACCGTAAAACACCTTTCTGGGCATGATATAGCCTCTGCATTCATGAAATCACAGCTAGAATTATTTGTACATTCGCTGTACAATACCCATTCAAATGAAGTCCCAACGTTGATTATGAAGGAATTTAGAAAGTATCATCCCTGAATGAAGAACTGCTGGCAGTGGATAGTTCTTAGGGAAAAAAAGAATCATGATTCTATTGGGGTGGGTCCCTGGTAGATTGCCCATTCTAGAGGGTAGGATCCCACACCCATACACCCATGAGCATCACTAAATGAACAACAAATTAAGTTTTTCAAAGAAAAGGACATGGAGTTAAGAGGTGGATGGACATGTGGGGAGAAACAAGGAGTAATAGGAAAGGGGAAACATGAAATGGATGCAGTCGTTTTCACTGATATATGTTTGTAATTCTCAAAAAAAAGCAATAAACAAATGGTGACTTGAGGAATTTTTGCAATTAACTTTATGATTTTAATATACTTATATTTAATCAATATTTACATTCTAGAAGCAAATTCTTGTTCTCAATTGATTATACAAAAATGAAGGGCATGAGCCCAGAGCTGAACTTGTCCCATAGCTCTCTGAAAACAAATCCCATGGGGCAGAGTTGGACTCTCAGAAATGCAAACAATCCTGAGAGCTCAGAGGAGAATACTACTTCTGTTCACATTCCTGGCCCAAGAGGAACCCACCTAGTACCTTCTGGGCACAAGAACCTAGGAGAAGTCAGGGGCAGGACTCTTCCAGTTCCTACCTGCACCCAGAGCTGAAAGCCAGTCACCAGGAGGACTGACACACCTGAGAGCAGAGGTAACACCAACTCTTCTGCTCCAAGTGACCCAAGTAGCCCTCAGAATACACAAACCCAGGATCAATCTGGAACACCTCTCTTCCAGTTTCTGCCTGGGCCCAGAGCTGACTCAGTGCCACAACTCTCTATACTCAGATCCAACTGAAAGAAAACAGGTCTACAGGAGTACTGACTACAGGATGACAGGAGGGTCAAGCCATTGCTAATTCTATTAGCAAGACAAACTAAAACCAGAGGGAAAAAGATAGGGAAAGGCAAGCGCAGGAACCTAAAAAACAGAAACCAAGACTACTTGGCATCATCAGAGCCCAGTTTTCCCACCAAAGCAAATGTTGGATAACATTTTTCTAAGGCTGGAAAACAATTTTCTAAGCAAATAGTCCAAAGAACCAAGCAGGAATAGCCATTCTAATATTAACTAAAATTGACTTTCAATCAAAAGTTATCAAAAAAAGATGAGGAAGGACACTTCATATGCATCAAAAAAGAAAGAAAGAGAGAGAGAAAGAAAGAAGGAAAGAAAGAAAGACACCAAGATGAATTCTCAACTATGAATATCTATGCTCCAAATGCAAGGACACCTACATTCATAAAAGAAACCTTACTAAAGCTGAAAGCACACATTGCACCTCACACAATAATAGTGGGAGATTTTAACCCCATTCTCATCAATGAACAAACAGATCATAAAAACAGAAACTAAACAAAGACACACGGAAATGAACAGAAGTTATGAACCAAATGGATTTAACAGATATGTATAGAATATTTCAAGTTAAAACAAAAGACTATACTTTCTTCTCAGCACCTCAAGATACCTTCTCCAAAATTTACCATTTAATCAGTCAAAAAACAGGTCTCAACAGGTATAAGAAGATTGAAATATTCCCATGCATCCTATCAGATCACCGAGGACTAAGGCTGGTATTAATAACAGCAAAAGTAACCTAAAACCTACATAAACATGGAAGTTGAACAACACTCTACTCAATGAAAGCTGGGTCAAGAAGGAAATAAAGAAAAATTAAAGACCTTTCAGAATTTAATGAATATGAAAGCACAACATATGAAAACTTATGGAACACAATGAAGGCAGTGGTAA
The DNA here is from genome assembly GCF_011064425.1 of Rattus rattus. Taxonomy (NCBI): domain Eukaryota; kingdom Metazoa; phylum Chordata; class Mammalia; order Rodentia; family Muridae; genus Rattus; species Rattus rattus. Next base: position 91,178,723 of record NC_046157.1, on the reverse strand, counting down.
GAGGAAAACTTACAGCTGTGGGTGCCTCCAAAAAGAAACAGAAAGAGCATACATTATCAGCTTGAAAAAACACATAAAAGCTCTAGAACAAAAAGAATAAAATACACCTAAAAGGAGTAGAAGGCAAGAAATAATTAAACTCAGGGCTGAAATCAACAAAGTAGAAACAAAAAGAACTATACAGAGAATCAACAAAACCAGGAGCTGGTTCATTGAGAAAATCAACAGATAGATAAACCCTTGGCCAGACTAACCAGAAGACATAGGGAATGTATCCAAATTAACAAAATCAGAAATGAAAAGGGCACATAACAACAGAATCTGAGGATTTAAAAAAATCATCAAATACTACTGCAAAAGCCTATATTCGGCAAAACTGGAAACTCTGGAGGGAATGGACAATTTTTTAGACAGATGCCAGGTACCAAAGTTAAATCAAGATCAAAAAAACTATCTAAACAGTCCTATAACTCCTAAAGAAATAGAACCAATTATTAAAAGTCTCCCAAACAAAAAAAGCCGAGGACCAAATGTGTTTAGTGCAGAATTCTATGAGACCTTCATAGAAGACCAAATACTATACTGTCCAAATTATTCCACAGAATAGAAAGAGAAGGAACACTACCAATTCCTTCTATGAAGCCACAGTTAGGCTTATACCTAAACCACACAAAGACCCAACAAGGAAAGAGAACTTCAAACCAATTTCCCTTATGAATTCAATGCAAAAATACTCAATAAAATTTTCACAAACCAAATCTAAGACCACATCAAAACGATCATCCATCATGACCAAGTAAGTTTCCTTCCAGGGATTCAGGGATGGTTCAATATACAGAAATCCATCAATGTAATCCACCATATAAACAAACTCAAAGAAAAGAAAACACATGATCTTCTCATTAGATGCTGATAAAGCATTGACAAAATTCAACACCCCTTCAGGGTAAAAGTTCTGGAAAGATCAGGAATTCAAGGCCCATATCTAGACATAGTAAAAGCAGTATATAGCAAACCAGTGGCCAACATCAAACTAAATGGAGAGAAACTTGAAGCAATCCCACTAAAATCAGGGACTAAACAAGGCTGCCCACTCTCTCCCTACTTACTCAAAATAGTACTAGAAGACCTAGCCAGATCAATCAGACAACAAAAGGAGTTTAAAGGGATACAAATTGGAAAGGAAGAAGTCAAAATATCACTATTTGCAGATGATATGATAGTATACTTAAGTGACCCTAAAAGTTCCACCAGAGAACTACTAAGCCAGTTAAACAATTTCAGCAATGTGGCTGGACATAAAATTAACTCAAACAAATCAGTAGCCTTCCTCTACTCAATAGATAAACAGTCTGAGAAAGAAATTAGGGAAATGACACCCTTCACAATAGTCAAAAATAACATAGTATATTTTGGTGTGACTCTAACCAAACAAGTGAAAGATCTGTATGACAAGAACTTCAAGTCTCTGAAGAAAGAAACTGAAGAAGATCAAAGAAGATGGAAAGAGAATTGGCAGGATTAATATAGTAAGAATGGCCATCTTGCCAAAAGCAATCTACATATTGAATGCAATCCCCATAAAAATTCAAACTAAATCTTCTATGAAGATAGAGTAAGAAAGAGATATTTACAAATTCATTTGAAATAAGAAAAAACCCAGGATAGTAAAAACTATACTCAATAATAAAAGAATTTCTGGGGAAATCATCATTCCTGACCTCAACCTTTATTCCAGTGCAATAGTGATAAAAACTGTATGATATTGGTACAGAGACAGACAGGTAGATCAATGGAATAGAATTGAAGACCCAGAAATGAACCCACACAACTATGGTCATTCGATCTTTGACAAAGGATCTATCCAGTGGAAAACCATCCAGTGAAAAAAAGATAGCATTTTCAACAAATGGTGCTGGCTCAACTGGAGGTCATCATGTAGAAGAATGGAAATTGATCCATTCTTATCACCCAGTACAAAGCTTAAGTCCAAGTGAATCAAGGACCTCCACATAAAACCAGATACACTCAAAGTAATATTAAAAAATAGTGGGGAAGAGTCTCGATCACATGGACTCTAGGGAAAAATTTGAATAGAACATCTATGTCTTTTGCTTGAAAATCAAGTATCGACAAATGGGCCCTCATAAAATTTCAAAGCTTCTGTAAGGCAAAGGACAGTGTCATTAGGGCAAAATGGCAACCTAGAGATTAGGAAAAGATCTTTACCAATCCTACATCCGATAGAGCGCTTATATCCAATATATACAAAGCACTCAAGAACTTAGACTCCAGAGAGCCAAATAACCCTATTAAAAATGGGGTACAGAGCTAAACAAAGAAAACTCAGCTGAGGAATATCAAATGGTTGAGAAGTACCTAAAGAAATGTTCAACATCCTTAGTCATCAGGTACATACAAATCAAAACAACCTGGGCTTCCACCTCACAGCAGAATGGCTAAGATCAAAAGTTCAGGTGACAACAGATTCTGGCAAGGATGTGGAGAAGGAGGAACACTCCTCAATTGTTGGTGGGATTGCAAGTTGGTAAATCCACCCTGGAAATCAGTCTGTAGGTTCCTCACGAAATTGGATATAGTACTACCTGAGGACCCAGCTATACCATTCCTGGACATGTACCCAAGAGATGCTCCAACATAAAACAATAACACATGCTCCATTATGTTCATAGCAGCCTTATTTATAATAGCCAGAAACTGGAAATATCCCAGATGCCCTTCAACAGAGGAATGGATACAGAAAATGTGGTACATCTACACAATGGAGTACTCTTCAGCTATCAAAAACAATGACTTCATGAATTTCATAGGCAAATGGATGGAACTAGAAAATATCCTCAGTGAGGCAATCCAGTCACAAAAGATCACACATGATATGCACTCACTGATAAGTGGATATTAGTCCAAAAGCTCAACTTTCTCAAGATACAATCCATATACCACCTGAAGCTCAACAAGGATGACCAAAGTGAAGATGCTTCAGTCTTTCTTAAAAGGGGGAACAACAATATTCACAAGAGCAGATATGGCAACAAAATTTGGAGCAAAGACTGAAGGAATGACCATTCAGAGCCTGCCCCACCTGGTGATCCAGCATATATATATATATATATATATATATATAATGTGTATATATTTTATATATATTATATATAAATAATATATATTTATATATATTACACATATATATACATATATATATGTGTATATATATATGTATATATATATATATATATATATAATCACTAAACATAGAAAACATTGATGAAGCCAAAAAGTGCATGCTGATAGGATCCTGATATTGCTGTCTCTTGAGAGGCTCATCCAGAGCATGACAAATACAGAGGTGAATGCTATCAGTAAACCATTTAACTGAAAAGGGTATCCCTGATGGAGGAGTTAAAGAAAGGATTGAAGGGGTTTACAACCTCATAAGAACAACAATACCAACCAAGCAGAGCTCCCAGGGACTAAACCACTAAACCCAAAGAGTACACATGGACAGACTCATGGCTCCAGTTGCATATGTAGCAGAGGATGGCCTTGTTGAGCACCAATGGGAGGAGAATTTCTGGGTTCTGCCAAGGCTGTCCCCCCCTCCATTGTAGGGGAATGTCAGGACAGGAATGCTGGAAAGGGTGGGGTGTGGGGAGGGGAACGCCCTCATAGAAGAAGGGGGATGAGGATGGGGTAGGGGGCTCTGGAGTGGAATTTAGAAAAGGGAATAACATTTCAAATGTAATTTTTTTTAAAAATCCAATAAAAATGAAAAGAAAAAAATGAGCTTCTGAAGACTGCTTGTATTTTATCTGAGTCAGGAACAAGTGTAACCTGAGTGTCACTTTCTAAACACAGCATCTAAGGGGAGAAACTCCAGATTCTGGTTCAGTTTTTAAAAACTTATTGGTAGGACCTTGTTTCATAATCAACCCTGCCCTTCAGTAAATGTGAGAATCCTAGGCAATTACAAGGATACAACATAGAACAGCAAGCAGCCATGTTGCCCATCTGTATGAAATAAACAGAGCTAAGTTTGATTTGCTTATTTCTTGATCAAAGTGATTGTTTTAAGCATATGCAATATATTACAAAGTTGCTATAATAAGCTTTTCCCTGACTATGACAAATAGCAAAATAAGGATACATCCCATGTGTTTCTAACATCACAATCCAGGGCAGTGAATATATTCTAGAACAAAGAAACTAATTTTTCCTGACCTTTGTTACATCTCTCCGTTTCTAACAGAGAGTTCTAATAAATTATTATTGTATTAGAAGCATGACCTGACGCAGCATAGAGGAAGGATGAAGATGGAAAACAGCAAGCCAACACAAGGATATGTTACATTTGCTAAATAATAGTTCCCCTGAAAAAAACAAACAGCATGATGGAATTGTCCCTGCAAAGAAACAAAGTGGGTCATAACTTACTATTGGCTCTACACTTCCAAATGAACTTTATCTTGTGGACTATGAATGCTCCACATCTGGGAGCTGCACTCCCCTGGGCACTGCTGAAAATCTCTGGAGTCGAGATACTGAGAATTGAGGTGTAAGTTAGATCAAATGTTTGAAGATAACTTGTTTGGGGAATCACCTAACATGGGCAATGAAGCACAGACAAAGCTACAGTCAGAGGCTGGGAAGGTAAGCAGGCCTGGAGCTGGTAAGAGGGATCTGGTAAGCCCTAAACCAGTCTGAAAAGAGTGGTGCACTGTAAGTGTTGAAGACTAGTGAAAGGAAATTAGCCACCTCTGTCAACTGCTGGGTGTGAGCCTAAAAAACACTATAAAGCAGATTGAATTTACCGCCAATGGAAGACAGATCCTTTTCTTTGAACGTGTTGTTGATGTCTGAAAATCAAAACAAAATGTTAAAGTCTCCCTCTAGTGTCCAAACTGCTACTTTACAATTACTGTATGTAAATGGACTTGTAATGTGTCCTTCACATAAGACTAAGTACACTGAACACTGCAAATGCCACCAGTGAAAGAGAAGGAAAATATGATTTTAAAGGATTTATTATTTTTTTTAATAAGAATCTTGTCTGGATGGATGGATGTACACCAGGTGCCCTCAGACGTCAGAAGAAGGAATTGCATCCTCTGAAACTGGAGTTAAAGGTAATTGTCAGTCACTATGTAGTTGCTGGAAAACAAACCCAGATCTTCTACAAAAGCAGCAACTACTAAGCCATATTTCCAAACCTGAATTTTAATTTTTAAAATAAAATATGCAAAAGAAAAAAGACAAAACTAACAAAATACAGATACAGTACAGAAACAGAAACAACATTAAAAACAAGATAACTTGTCTTTTATAAAGATAAAATTATTTTTAGTTTAGATAACTAAAAATAATTAGTCCCATAATAACGGAACAATGTGTAAGAACCAAAGAGATACCTCAGCAATTAAGAGCACTTGTTCCATTCCCAGATGTCCAAGATTTGGTTCCGACCTCTCACATTGTTTCACAACCATCTTTACTCAAGTTTCAGGGGATCTGGCACCCTATTCTGATCTCTGCAGGAAACTAGACACATTCATCTACATAAAGCATCTATTAACCCTTATCAGAGTAACGTTTTTACACTAGATGATATTAGTACAGAGACTATAACTTATCAAAGTTTAGAGAATGAAAGATTGGATTTTTGAGTACTCATCTGTAAAGGGGACATCTTTATATCACACTCTCTTCCCACAGAGTTTAGGGGTAATCCAAGAAAAGTAGGCAGAAAGATTTTGAGTTAGAGGAGGAGATGTTTATAACAAAAATCTACTTAGGCAGCTACATGTGCATACTCTCAGAACCTGTGAATGTATAAGATCTACATAAGATCAAGACAACCAGAGTCCCAGCATGAACGAAGGAGAGCGCACTTTGTTCTACCCCTATCTATGGTACCACTGGCAACCAACCGATGACTGCTGAGGAAACGGATGTGAATTTTCTTCATAGATGCAGCCCCTGAAAGGCTATCCATGCCCCAATAGCTAGTCCTATACACTGCATTCAAAAAACTCTAAGTACACTAAGTTTTTGGGTTTTTTTTTTTTTAAGAGGAAAGGCAAGATATATGAGATGATTGCAGGGAAAAGGAGGGTGAGAAAATATAACCAAAACAGATTTGGGTGTATATGATGTTTTCAAACATTTCCTAAATTTAGAAATATATTATACTTCACATATGTAGATAAAATAATTCAAGAATTCATATTGGAACCACAAAGACCACCAATCACCAAAACCATTCTAAAAAGAAAAAAATGATAAAAGTATTATAATACATAATTTAAAATTATAGTGACAATGACAGCCTAGTATTAGATTAAAAATAGACAATTCGACCAATGGGACAGAACAGAGCACTCAAAAATAAAGTGGCAAAGCTATAAGCATCTAACTTTTACTAAAATGCTAAAAGCATGCGGTAGAAGAAAAGTATTTTCCAAATATTACTGGGCAAACTGTATATCCACCTGCAGAAGAATGAAGTTAGGTGCCTATCTTACTCTCAATAAAAATCAATTCCAAATGCATTAACAATTTAATTAAAACAAAAAATGCAGAAACTGCTAGAGAAAAACATGGACTATAATCTTCAAGACACTGAGGTAGGTAAAACCATTCTGGATAAAACTTCAATCGCATAAAAACTAACCCCTAGTTTTCAGCAAAGGAAACTATAAAATTAAAATATCTCTGCACAGAAAAATAATTGATCAAGAGAGCGAAGAACCAAAAAAAAAGAGAAAATAATTACTAGCCATCTTTCAGGCAAGAGGCCAACATCCAAAATATACAAAGGACTACAAAATGTCAGAAGGATGAAAATTAAAACTGCCTTGAGATACCAGCTCACCACAGTCAGAATGGCTGTTAGCAGGAAACCTGGGGGCTGCAGAGATGTCTTGGCAGTTACAAGCAGTTTCTGCACTTAAGAAGTCCTGAATTCAGTACCCAGCACCCAGATTGAATGAATAATAACTACCTTCAACCCCTGATTCAGGTGATCCACGGTCCTTTGCTGGAGAGGTTAATATGGGAAAATAAGAGCCCTTTGCACTCCTGGTGGGAGTCTGAATTAGCACAGTCATTATGGAATTCAGTAAAGTTTCCTCAAAAAATTAAAACGGAACTACCACATCCTCCACATCTTCCACTCTTAGACATAAGACCTCCATATTGTACCACAGAAAGATTTACAAATCTATGTTTATTGCTGCCCTATTTATGATAATGATTATGGAAAAAAAAAGGGACAAGTCTCCATGTCCAAAAACAAATAAATGGGGAAATAAATTGTGGAACATATATATAATGGAATATTATCTAACTGTAAATGTACATTGTAAACGTGAAATGGCATTACTGTATAAGGGAGACAATACCCCTACAAGACACCCCAAACTAACAAATAAAAACTCTATTACCAAGAATAGAGTTATGTTGGACCCTCCAGGGTCCCCTGCAGTGTTTGACCCAAGCTGAAGCCCTGCTGATGCATGTAGAAGCCTTTTGTTCCTAACAAAGGAACAGCCCTGGCCCATTAGTGACTCACCTGGTGGTAAACCTGGGCGAAGGTTCATTCCTGTCTTTTGTTCTTCAGTCTTTGTTCCTGGGGGCTTAGGCTTGTCTTCCAGAAATTCTCCCCAGTAAATTTGGGGCACATATTTGGTCTTTTGTTCCTAAGGCCTTAAGCCAGTTTTTCCCACTGCGCTTCCTGGGATTTTCTACCCGGTGAACTTGGGGTATACATTCAGTGAATAAAGCTACAGATTTGGCATTCTCTCTTAACATGAATGATGCGAATATGAGTGTTTTTTAATCCCACAGGCTTATGCCTGATTCTCGGTACCGTGTCAATGCAGGTATCGACAAATTCTTTTAGAGTTTTAGTCTTTGGACCCTGACTAGAGATAGTTTACACCCTAGACAGGAGAGAGAATGGGTTTGAGAAAAACAGTCATCCCAGTCTGTCCACGGATGCTTTGGAGAAAGAGAAAGAAAATGAGCTTTAGCTTTTTCAGAGCTCTCCTAGGAACAGGAGGAAGGCAGGAGATGTCCTACCTCTTTTCTATGCTTATTTCTGGTTCTGGATTCCATAGGTAGGATACCTGGGTCTGTTTGGTGGGACACCATCTAGTTATGTCTATTGTCTGTCCTTGGTGCACCAAGCTGTACATGTCTGTCAGTTTATATCTGTGGCTTTATCTGCCAGTTGTTCATGCCTTGATTTGGTTTTAATTTGTTTCAAAAAAAAAAAAGGAACAAATAAATAAAAAACAGTTTCAATCAGCCTTTGGAGTCCTGCACCTGGAGCTAGGAGTCTAGGTCAGCTGGAGAAGCTCCCCAGGAGCTGAGAATCTTCACCAGCTGATCTTAAAGGTGCCAGTAGCTTCTCAGCTTCTATGGTAAGGGAGCTGATGGCTGTTTCTCTTAGAAAAATCCCTGACTGCGATTATTGGACTTAGCAGGTGACACGGTGCTTCTCTTAAAATTACAGCTAGAAAAAGTAAAAATGGTGTTTGGTCTAAATATTAAAGATATGTGTAACCACTTCCTTTTGTCTCTGATTGATTTTAAGTGTATAAATATGCTCTACATGTCTTGGTTGTAGACTATTGGCTTTTAAGTTATTGGATATGGTTAAAAAATTGTAACACTGGTAACAGAAAGTTGGCTTAAAACTGGTAATTTGGATGGAGTCATTCTAGATAACATGTGACATGAGCCAACCCAGGGAAACGGGTCTAAATTGGGATAATATTTTTATGGAATTCTTATCCTAGAAACCAGGCTTATAAAAAAATTAGGGTAATGTCTCTTTGTTGAGGTATTGAAGGCCACACCATTGTGCATTCATATGCAGGAACTGGCAGATAAACTTTATAGCATGAGAGATAGACTCTGTTTTGGAGACTAGATTGTTTGTTGGAGGTTGAGTTTTGCTTTCGAAAGTTGTGGTTGTGCTCTGGTGTTACAAGGAGAACTCAAAGATTGTGGTTAAAGATTGCCAGTGTTACATTGGCTAACTCACACATATTTGTAATTAAGAAAAAAAATCATATAGGTAGAGATTGTTACAGGATTTATGAAGGGTTGATGAGTAGGATTTTGGAACTTGTGAGAGCATTACAGTCTGTTTCCTTACTCCAACTGCCATTTCAAAATAGATTGAGAGGATTGTTTTTATGCCGTTTCTTTACATTCTGGTGATTGTGACAGGTTTTCATTTAGTGAACTTGCTTATAATCTTAGAGAGCCCATGAAGTGATGTCATTGAAAAGTTTTACAAGAAAATAGCTATTAGCCCTATATTATGTAATTTTGACACTGATTCAATATAAGAAGTTAGAACTTTGAATCTTTCCATGTATATGGAAATTTTTACTACAAACCTTTACTTTCACAATGAGCTTTAAAATTTTGAGAGTAGCTGTCGCTCCAGAAAAGATTCAATATTCCTTTTCAATTTGAAATTATTTTTAAAGCTTCTAAATGTAGGGAGCCGTATTAGATTTGGGCCTGGACGCTTTATGACTATATGGCTCAAGGTGGCTACATGACTCTGGGCTGTTTGGCCATAGATGCTCACCCCTAAGGTGGCTGCTGTAAGATTATGAGATTGTTGGACAAAAGCCTCTTCTAGGAAGATTCCGGGAGCAATCATAGGATGTTTCAGCCTGAGCAAACGCCGGATGTCCCTGAGCAGATTCCTGAGAAGGGTTCAACCTTTTCAAAGAACATGTCCCTGGAAGACTGTTGCCTCTTTGTTTAAGGAGGATATCTTGCAGTTTAGTGATTCACCTTATATCCTTGGGCACTTCCCATTACTCCCCCACCCTAAGCTTCAATTCCTGCCTCAGAGCTTTAAATGTTGTACATTCCTCTCAATAAATGAGACCTTGACAACAGAAACTTGCTTGGTCTCCTTCTTTTCTCCCCTCACCCTTGACCCTCAGGTAGCGCCTCTTCGGGACGCTGAATAACTGGATCTGCTGGACAGGTCATCTAAAGATGTGTTAATTGGCTAAGACCTCACCTTAGGCTTACCATTGGAGGACTTAAGCCTTTGTTTGATATCCTCAGGGGAGATAAAGCTATTGTTGTATTAATACAGAATTGTAGGATAGAGTCATGGAAGTATTTTAAAAAGAAACCTGGTGAAACATACCTTATTCCAAACAGCAATTAAATTGGTTATTACAAAATATAGATATTTGGCCTATTACACATACAAATTTTTCAGGCAAAATTGATAATTTTTCTCTATGCATGCTTTTGTATTTCCTGTAAATTTGTGCATGTAATCCATAGAAAATGCACTTACTGTATTAATAGATGGTTCGTCTAATGAGAAGGCAACATATATAGCAATATATATAATTGTATCACATGTTTATTCTCTTGAGTTTCCCCTTGCTTCAGCACAGATTATTGAATTACGTGCTGTAGCTACTGTGTTTTCAATGTTTAAAAATCAAGCTTTCAGTGCAGGCAGTCAGGAGCCAGATGTAGATCTCTCCTGAGAGACACACCCAGAATACAGCAAATACAGAGGCGAATGCCAGCAGCAAACCACTGAACTGAGAATAGAATTCCGTTGAAGGAATCAGAGAAAGAACTGGAAGAGCTTGAAGGGGCTCGAGACCCCTTATGAACAACAATGCCAAGCAACTAGAGCTTCCAGGGACTAAGCCACTACCTAAAGACTATACATGGACTGACCCTGGACTCTGACCTCATAGGTAGCATTGAATATCCTAGAAAGATCACCAGTGTAAGGGGAAGCCCTGGGTCCTGCTAAGACTGAACCCCCAGTGAACGTGATTGTTGGGGGCAGGGCGGCAATGGGGGGAGGCTGGGGAGGGGAACACCCATAAAGAAGGGGAGGGGGAGGGATTAGGGGGATATTTACTCGGGAAACCGGGAAAGGGAATAACATTCAAAATGTAAATAAGAAATACTCAAGTTAGTAAAAATAAATAAATAAATAAAAAAATCAAGCTTTCAATTCATACACTGATAGCCAATGTATGCCTTATGGTTTACAATTGATTAAAAATTTTCCCTTTTTAGATAGTGCTAACCCTCAGATTTTACAATTATTTATGCTATACTACTGATTGGAGACACGTTTTTTACATGAAATCAGTAAGTGATGATTTCAGTATAAATGTCTGACAACTCTCTGCCCTAGACTCATACCTAGCTCTTTGGAAATGGTAATGGAGTTGATAGCACACCCTCAAGGAAAGAGGAAGACTTCATTTGCTCACTCTCAACTCCAGACCTCACCCTGACAGCTCGGTAATTTTTAAGTAAGGCTGAATCTGAACAATAGTTACAGGATTTGACTTTTCTAATTAATGTTTAAAAGCACTAACTGCTCTTCCAGAGAATGTACTGTTCCTTATACGTCATTTAAGAACTCAGACTAGATTGCCTGGACCCCTTAGCAAGGGAGGGCAATGTTACCAGGCACGGACAGAGTTACCCCTTTTTTTATTGTCAGTGAGTTTCCATAGACCCCCAAGCATTATAAGCTAGGGTCAACACTCTTAGTGTTCCTCTAGAACTTGACAGTAATAGCCTCATGCTGATGATACCATGTACTTGAATCAAAGGGCATAGATCGATTAGGGTAGTACTTTCCTGAAAGTGCCCCCCCCACTTAGCTTTTGTAATGCTAAAAGGTGCTACCCATGCTACTATATGGAAAAAGTAATCATCAATATCACCCAGTTTTGAATTTTGTAAACTACAAGAATGACCTGACAACAACTACAATAATGGCCTGACAAGATATGTGAATAATCAGATGCTTTGAAAGGATCAAGGCCCACTCCATGAGATGGAAACCATACGTGGCACTGATACAGCGCCACAAACCTGTTGCCATATGCATGAAGGGGAAGGCTACTAGTATTACTATGCTAAGTGAACACAGTACTAAAGTGACCTCAATGACTGCTATACCCATAGGTATATACACATAGGTCAGTGTGACTCTCACTCCTCACATCACAGATGCTTTTTTTTCAGTTGACATGGAGATGTTCAGTAGGTCAGTGTAAAGAGAATAAGAGATGACGGCAGTGCTCAGCCTAAAACTAGACGTGCATATCACCCTCCTTAAAAGGCTCAGGGTTTTTCATTGAAGAAGAACAGAAGAGGCAGAGATAGTGGATAATTTCAGGGAACTGGACTATTACAAGAGTCCGAGATAGTGGAAAATGTCAAGGAAATAGTGTTTTCCAGACACAGGGCAGTTGAACATATCAACTCAAAGTAATTGGAACAGCATGTAGAAGACCTATGACAGCTCAAGCCAGGCCAAATCCCAGGATAAAGAGTAAACTGGGCATAAAATTCCAACACTAGATGAAAAGCTATTGGCAATTGGTAGCTGCCAGGAGGGAGAAAGAATGCCAGTCTTTTTCAAATAATGTAAGCTTGGGTAGGTTGACTGTTTACTGCACTAAAGGGTGGTTAGACCTGGGAGAATATATGATAAATATAAATGAGACAGACTCATGCTATAGCCACCTTGATTTCCAACATCAAACACTTGATATTCTGTGGCTAAAAACACTCATGTAAGTAAAGTGCACAATCACAGGGGCAAACTGCACATGACAAAAATATATTACTCCATAGAGGCATACAAAGAATAGTTTAAACACTTTATTGAATAATAGCAATAAGCAATAATGAATAATCTGAAAAAATCATTTTTATTCAATATACTTTGGAGGAGCATGAAACACATTCCAAGAATTCCATGTTTTGAAGAGACAGAGGTGACAAGACTTGGGTCTTGCTTTTCTTAGACTTCTCACAAGCACTCAGAATTCTCCTTACACAACTTCATTTTTGGGCCATGTTCCAGCAGTTGACCACACTCTAGAGAGAACTTGGGCAAAGCAAACTGGACTCAGTCTCACAGAGGGAAAAATGTGTAGTTGGGTGAGTAGGGATGTGAGGGCAGAGAAAGTGGGTATGGAACAAGTTGAAGGAGGCTTATCTAAACACATTTTATGAAATTCTCAAAACAATACTAAATATCTTTTGAAATACTTAAAAGCCATATAAAGTAATGGTAGCACAATTTGATATGTAAATTATTTTGGCATACATAAAATAAAGCATTGTTTTAAAGATAAAAATAAAATGAACAATAGGTACAGAATTTTGATGTGGAGTAATAATTTTTTGGATGATGCAGTTGTGATAGCCATGTAACATTGCAAGCATGCTTAATGCCTTGATATAATATTACTTTAAAAAATACTAAAATGTCAAGTGTTAAGCTATATATATATTTTAGTACATTTGAAAAATAAGATCTCTCTGTCTTTGTAATACTAGTGCAGCAAAGCACAAACAAATACAAACTTCCAGAAAAGTAATATTTTTCTTTCTTACTTCTGAAAATAAAATTGGCTTTCATTTCACTGTGGCATTTAATATTTTATGCTTAGGGGTGTATCTAATAATTGCCTTTTGAAGTATATGAACACATTGAAAACTTTTTATAGTAGCTGAAATATTGTGCTATAAACTCTAATTTAAAACTTCTAGAACTCATAAAATTATCTCATTCTGTGTCTGTTATCAACTCATATCCCTCATCTCCAAATTCAGTGCGGCACTGGCCACTGTTTTCCTTTCCTGGCACTGCACGATGTTAATCATTGTGGATAGAGGGCGCAAGAGAGACATTACAGAAGAAAAGTAGTGCTTTGCTCAGGATGTTCAGATGCTGCAGCTGGTTTCCGGCAGAGACAGGTAACCCAGGTCCACCTCTGCAGGATGGCCAGTGTCAGCCACTGAAGTGTTGGAACCCTAGCTTTGCCCCATCTCAGCCTCCAAGTTAGTGATTCCTTCTGCTGTCTATTCCTATTTCTTGAAGTCCCTTTCTTATAAGCCAAACCCTCTCTGTTCCAAAATTTGTTACAATTAATGTCTTTCTAGTCAATAAAATTCTTTCTATTAAAAATTTCCTACTCAAATCATTGTAGTTTACTGCTCCTAATATTTAATATTGTGTGAGCCTTTAAAATCCTTTTATTTACTTTGTTGTCTATTTTTCACATCAGTGTGATTGATCATGTTTTCTAATAGTACTTGAAATTAAAATTTAAACTAACATATTCCCATATTTTCTTTTAAATATTGCTACTCTGTATACTGATCATACATTGTTTATCTCCATAATCCTTTAACCCCTTAATTTACTTTGTTTGCCTAGACAGGGTCATTTTACTTTCATGTAATATTGATATATGATTTTTAATGTATCTACTAATTAAAAATTACAGAAAACAATATCTCTCTTTCTGAGACAGGGTTAGCCCATTTAATAAGATTACATGTCTGTGCTGGCTCATTTTATGTTATGACATAAGTAAGTGAGTCATCTGAGAAGAAATCCCAATTGAGAAAACTGATTCGTAGGATTGAACTACAGAAAAGATTGTAGAATATCTTCCCTTTTTTATTGATATTTTATGTATTTACATTTTAAATGTTGTCGGCGCCTGCACCGACACGGTACCGAGTATCGGGCGAAAGCCTGTGGGATGAAAGAAACACAAACACACACAGGTTATTCTTGTCAAGCCAGAAGAGGAAGAGAGCCCTGGTTTCTTTATTGACCAAACTATATATCCAAAGTACACCACTTAGCAGGTATCTGCCAAGCACAGTGGGGAACCCTGGCTGAGACTGTGGTAACAAAGGACCAGCTATGTGACCTGAATACATTAGGGAAATAACCAGGAAGGCCAGCCTAATTCTTTGACTCAGGTGAGAAGTACCTGGCCAGACTGCTCCCAGTTGGGGACAAAAGGCTTCCACATGCAAAGGCAGGGCTCAGCAGGGGTCAAACCTTGCTGGAGACCCAGAAGGGTCTTGTTCTGGCTGAAAACATCCCGTGAATGCAAACTTCTTGTGGCGTAAATAACAGGGAGAGGCTTTTGATCCACAATCTAAGACAAAGGCCAGACAGTGGCAACTAGGCCCAAATCCAATTCGGCTCCCACAACTCCTCCATATTTCTTTTATAAAAAACCATAAGGTGGAAGTAGTGGTCTGAGAGAAATCAGACATGCCTCACAGAGTGCCCAGCTCGGCCATGGCGAGCCACTCTTGCAGTTAGGACTGCACCCCAATGGCTAGGAATGAAATTATGTTGTAACACACCGTTCTGGGCTAACCGTGTGTGGTTAAGGAGGGAGAAACTGGGCAGAGGAGCATTTGACCGCCCTGTACGTTTAAAAGGGGCGTAGTCACCTCTGTCTTAGGATCGACCTCTCGAACCCCAGCCTATCTGACATAGGATCACCTTTGTCGCCTCAAGGGTCCGTGTCCAGATTGGTCAAGGGTCAGAGGAAGTTGCCCGTCACTGAGGAAACTACATCGGGTCATGTTGTCATTCCTCTTACTTTAGCCCAGTGGCTAAGAATTATGAGCCATATGATAATAATGTAGGATATTGTGTAATTTGAGCCTCTCCTGATATTTATTTGGCACCTAATCAATTACATTTCCTTACTTGTGCTCCTCAGCATGTGAAAAGAAGCACAAGGGCCCTAGGGCTAAAGGGTCAGGGGTCAAACCACTCCTGTAATAAAATTTAGAATTCTAATAGTAAACAACTACTCCCAGAAAGTTCACCCACTGTGTTTGCCTAATAATAGAATGCGGAGGGTAACTCCAGATACTGCAGACACAATGGCAAGCGGTTGGGTGGCTGCCACAATAGCAGCGAAAATAACGAGGTCTTTCCCAGGACAGTTCAGGATCTCTGAACAACCTGCAGACAATGGAACCACGCCTGAGATCTGTATAACTGGGCAGAGTTCCCCAGTCCAGAGAAGCTTCCCTGCAGGTAGGCATTCCTGTGAAGCTACAGACTGCAAAATGAAAACACCAGTTAAGGCAGCAAAAGTCGCCTGGAGGCTGAGGGGGGCGGGGGTAACAGCTGGAGTCCAGTCTTCTCCAGCAAGCAGCAGCGACAGGGGGTCTGAACGTAGGCCACAGTGGGACAGGAACACTGACTGCAGCAATGCTATAATCTCTGTGATGACAAAAGATGAGGGTACAGGAATGACTTCAGGAACCGGAACCAGCAAGAGCTGAATCTTCATGTAACCAGGATCAGCAAGTCTCAGCAACCACCTCTGGCAGCTGGCATACTCTTGTAGCATCCTGTAGAAAAAACACAAACATTCCCTCTTCCCCATATAAAATATCTGGACAGGAACATGTCAATAAGTGGATCTCTCTATTACACCTAGGCAGAAGTATGCCTAGTAGTAGGGTGCCATAAACTTTGGCATCTAAATTTTTAAAATTGAAATAAAAGGAGCATTATTTAGCATACAGGGATAACTCCCCCTTTTTATTTATTAAGATATAAACTGTCTAGTATCATTGTCCTCCCTCGTTAAGGGGTCTAGGCAATCTAGTTTGAGTTCTTAAATGTCCTATAAAGTAATAGCTTAGTGTTCTTAACCACTAAGCCATCTCTCTAGCACCTCACAAACTTTATTTATCTAAACATAAGCATTAAATAGAAATGCCAAATCCTGTAAATATTGTCCAGATTCAGTCGTACTAGAAATTCCTGAACTGGCAGGGTGAGGCTGGGAATTGAAAGCAAGCAAATGGAGTCTTCCTCTTTTTATATCAACTCCATTATCATTTTTAAAGAGCTGGGTCTATGGTTTTGTTTAGTTGTCTGAGCCACAGCACTGAAAGGACAGTGTGTTGTCAGACAATTTACTCTGAAATCACTCACTGATTTCATGTAGAAAACTTGTCTCTAATAAAGCATTAAGTAATTGAAATCAATTGTAAAACCACAAGTCACATTGGCTATCAGTATAAGAATTGAAAGCTTGATTTTTTTAACATTATAAAACAGTGGCTAAAGCATGAATTTAATAACGTGTTGAAGCAGCAGAAAACCAAGAGAATAAACAAGTGATCCAATCATACATGTAGCCTTTTCATTAGATGAACCACCTATAAATACACTAAGCGCATTTCCTATGGGTTGTATGCACAAATCTACAGTAAATACAAAAGCATGTAAAGAGTAAAATTATAACCAATTTGATTGTTGTTTGGAATAAGGTATGTTTTACCAGGTTTCCTTTTAAAATACTTTTATGACTCTAGTCTATAACTCTGTATTAACACAGCTGAAGCTTTATCTCCAATGTGCATAACAAAGACCTAAGTCCTCTGGTAGGGTGAGGTACTTAGCCAATTAACATATCTTTAGAAGCTTAACATTAGCTTCAAATATTCTTTTTTGGAGTAGTGTAACAGCTACTCCCCAAATATTAAAGCTCATTCTGAGAGCAAAGGTTTGTAGTAAAAATTTCCATATATACTGAAAGATTTAATGTTCTAACTTCTTACATTGAAGAAGCAACAAAATTATATAATATAAGGCTATTAGCCACTTTTTATGATATCACACTCTATGGGCTCTCTAAAACTGTAAGCAAGTTCACGAAATGAAAACTCACAATCGCCAGGACGTAAACAAATTGTATAAAAATAATCCAGTAAATCTATCTTGAAATGGCAGTTGGATAAGCAAACAAGCTGTAATGCTCTCACAAGTTCTAAAACCTCATCAAACCTTTGTAAATCCTGTAACGATCTCTATCTGTTTGATTTTTTTTAATTACAAATAAGTTTGAGTTAGTCAATGTAACACTGACAATCTTTAATCACAATCTTTTTAAATCTCTTTGTAACACCAGAGCACAGCCACAACTTTGGAAAGTCACCTGAGTTCTGAGTATGTGACTAGGCAGCTGTCCTTGGGACAGTGGAATTAGCATCAAAATATAGTAACTTTAGGGCAAGCCACAACTTTGGCTATGACTGCCAATTCTTACATATGAATGCACGATGGTGCGGTCTCCAATACCTCAACAAAGAGACATTGCCCTAAATTTTTTTTAGAAGCCTGGTTTTTAGGATAAGAATTCCATAAAAATATTATTTCAATTTAGACCTGTTTTCCTAGGTTGACCCATGTCACATGTTATCTAGAATTACTTCATCCAAATTACAATTTTAAGCCAACTTTCTGTTACCAATGTTACACCTTTTTAACCATATCTAATAACTTAAAAGCCAATAAATAGTACATAACCAAGGCATGTACAGCATATTTATACATTTAAAACCAATGAGAAACAAAATTGAAGTGGCTACACCTATCTTTAATATTTAGACCAAACACCATTTTTATCTTTTTGTTATGATTTTAAGAGAAACACCCTGTCACCTGTTGAGTCAAGTAATAAGTCAGGGATTTTTCAGTATTATTACCATAGAAGCTGTGGAAGCTCCTGGTGCCTTTAGGATCGGCTAGTACAAACATTTAGCCAGCCCCCGGGGAGCTTGTCCAGCAGACTTAGGCTTCTAGCTACAGATGTAGGCTCTAAAAGCCAATTGAAACTGTTTTTTATTCATTGTTCCCTTCTTGAAACGAGTTAAAACCAAGTCAAGGTGTGCACGACCAGCAGATAAAGTTTTTACCATTTTTTCTTTTGAACATGAAACATAAAACATTTAAACAACGAGGAACAAAAATCACAGACATACACTGACAGACATGGGGACATCCTGGTGCACCAGAGACAAACAATAGACAAAGAGGGAAAAAACCATATGGTGTCCCACGATAGGGACCCACATATCCTACCTATGGAACCCAGAACCAGAAATAAGCATTTCTCAATAGGAGCCAGCAGAGAGGGGCAGGACGCCTCTTGCCTTTCTTCTGTTCCCAGGAGAGCCTCTGAAAAAGTTTTTCTTTCCCAAAGCATCTGCATGGAGAGTCCGCAGGACTGTTTCTCCCAAGCCCATTCTCTCTCATGTAAACTATCTCTAGTCGGGGTCCAAAGACTAAAACATAACTCTAAAAGAACGCATATGTAAAAACGCTTTACTATTACCTTGTCCCATTTATACGACAAGTTTTACTTAGGCTAGCCCAAATCATCTAGGCCTTTTTGGCCCACCTTACCCCAATCCGTCCCCTGCATCTATGCCGGCCGGGCTCCCGGGACGTCCCAACAGTACCCCTTTCTTCTCTGATCTCGGTGGGACCTCCATTTGTCGGCGCCTGCACTGACACAGTACCGAGTATCGGGCGAAAGCCTGTGGGATGAAAGAAACACAAACACACACAGGTTATTCGTGTCAAGCCAGAAGAGGAAGAGAGCTTCTGGTTTCTTTATTGACCCAACTATATATCCAAAGTACAGCACTTAGCAGGTATCTGTCAAACACAGTGGGGAACCCTGGCTGAGACTCCGGTAACAAAGGACCAACTATGTGGCCTGAATAAATTAGGGAAATAACCAGGAAGGCCAGCCTAATTCTTTGACTCAGGTGAGAAGTACCTGGCCAGACTGCTCCCAGTTGGGGACAAAAGGCTTCCACATGCAAAAGCAGGGCTCAGCAGGGGTTGAACCTTGCTGGAGACCCAGAAGGGTCTTGTTCCGGCTGAAAACATCCCGTGGATGCAAACTTCTTGTGCCGTAAACAGGGAGAGGCTTTTGATCCACAATCTAAGACAAAGGCCAGACAGTGACAAGGCAACTAGGCCCAAATCCAATTCGGCTCCCACAAAATGTTATCCCCTTTCCAGGCTTCCCTCCAGAACCCCACTATCTCATCCACCCTCCCCCTGCTTCTAAGAGGTTGTTCCCCCTCCCACCCACCCACTCCCACCTCACCACCTCGGTGTTCCCCTATACTGGGGCATTGAGCCTAGGACCAAGGGCCTCTCCCCCCATTGAGTACAGAAAATGCCATCCTCTGCTACATATGTGTCTGGAGCCATGGGTCTCTCCATGTGTATTCTTTGGTTGGTGGTTTAGTCCCTGGGAACTCTGAGGGTTCTGGTTGTTTGATATTGCTGTTCTTCCTATGGGATTGCAAACCCCTTCAGCTCCTTCAGTCCTTTCTCTAATTTCTCTATTGGGGACCCAGTGCTCAGTCCAATGTTTGGCTGTGAGCATCTGCATCTATATTAGTCAGGCTCTTAACTAGTGATTGTTTGGGGAAGGCCCAGCTAACTTCGAGTGGTGGTCGCCCCTGGGCTGGTGGTCCTGGGTTCTATAAGAAAGCAGGTACAGCAAGCCATGAGAAACAAACCAGTAAGCAGCACCTCTCCACATCCTTTCCATCAGCTCCTACCTCCAAGACCTATTCTGCATGAGTTTTTTACTCACATCTCTTGAAGATGAACTGTGTGAGGGTGAATAACCCTTTTTTTCCCCAATTGCTTTATGTCGTGGTGCTCCATCATAACAGTGGTAAACCTAGCTAAAACAATCCTATTACATCTACTTTCCTACAAATTACCAAAGTTCGTTTTTACTTTACAGAAGGAAACTTGCATTGTGTATGTAATTGTTCCTACCTAGATTTCTGTTGTTGGATACATGGCTTGGCTACATACTTGGCTACTATGGTGATCAGGGCTCCAAGAAACCACGTTTCTTAGAAACTTTTGGATATGTACCCAGGTGTGCTATAGTTGCATCGTATTGCTCATCTACTTTAATGTTTTGAGGATCCTCCATGCTCAATTACATGACAGCTGGAATTACCTCCCCATCAACAGTGTGTAAGGAATCCCCTTTGCCTACGTCCTAGCCAGCCTTTGTCACTGTCTTCTTAAAGTCTTCCATTCTAACTGAGGCGAGATGGAAACGTAATGCAGTATTCATTTGTATTTCCTTATGCCTATTGAGGATGAACATATTTATGTGTTTATTAACCATTTATGTCTCATTCCAGATGGGGGATAGTGTTATGTTCCAGAAACAAATCATGCTCAGTAATAAGCCTTGAATATTGCAAACTACTTTTAGCAGCATATCAGTTTTTGGTGAAATAGTGTCTAGAGAAACATATCCTGAGCGCGTTTCCTATTACAATTGTGTGCATTTTAGTGGTTTTGCCCATGGTAGTTTTCATAATAATTCTATTGAGGTGCTAAAATTTTTAACATGTTTGTTTATTTTATAAAACTGTGAATGTTTTGTGCAAATCAAATCAGGAGATGGCTTGGTTGATATAGCACTTGATATTCAAATATGTAGCCATGAGTTCCCATACCCAGGGCATACAAAATAATCTGGAAGGCTATAACTTTAGTTTGTGGGAGGAGAGAGAAGAGGATGTTTGGGACTTTCTGTGTGCCTGGTTGGCTATATGATCAACAATGTCTGTTTCAAGGAAATAGTGTAGAAACAGATGACCCAGTGTACACACACACACACACACACACACACACACACACACACACACATGGAGGAGACAGGGGTAATACGTACAACTGAAATGCCTGTTATTTGAAAGTCTGTTAGGATAGATCTTCTTACACTGTGGGATGCATTAGTGAATTAGGGTGTCACCAGAAGCTATTTACTCTGTTTCCCTGTAAACACTGTTCCCTTGTAGCATTGCCGTCTAAAAGGTACCTAGCACAGACAGAGAAAATGAGCACTGTAATGATTTGGTAAGCAACTGGGCAGGGAAAGAAAGGTGGGTCAGAAGAAAGGGGTTAATAAAAGTAAGAAAAATGGGGAAAGGAAATATGTGATGGAGGGATAAAGAAGAGAAGGAAGGAGGAAAAGAGGAGGGAAGGGAAATTAAGAACAAATGTTGGGAGAAGAGGGCCTTTTAGGCAGTGGGGTAGTAGAGAGGACAAGGAAGCATTCTGAAGCTAGGCTGAGCTGTACTGGGGGTGCCTGTTGCACCCTGAGCTTCCCCTGCAAAAGTTTATGCCCATGCATTCCTGCTCCTGCCATTTATCATCATGGCAGACTATGGCATTTTCTTCTTTTTCAGACAAGCAATATTCTCACCATATTAAAACAGATGCTGCATTTAAGAAAGGAAGGGGTGGCTTTTAAACTCAGTGGTACAGAAAAGTTTACAGATCCTGAAAAGGAGAAAATAAGTCTTCTGATCCCCCAGGCAGCAATAAACTAAGAAGTAAACACTTGCTGGGGTGTGAAAGCCCAGCAAACTTCAGGTAGAAAAGACATACTCCAGTGTGGAGCTACTGGTAAGTCACTCAAATAATGTCAGGGTTGATGTTTGCAAGATTTTCATACAACGTGGCATGAACTTTCTAGTTATGCAGCTATCGTTGACTTATCCTTGCCACTTGTAACCCCTCAGACACAGTTTCAATAATCCCAAGAAAAAAGTCATTGGTCCACCAGTTTAGACATTGGATCATTGATCTTATGTTCTATTGTGTATTGTAGTCCCTCTTCTGAGGTGAATTGATTGCATAAGTTTATCACATGACAGAGTTTTCATCAACTAATGCCTGGACCCCTGTGTGTTCTCTCCTCTTATCCTTTCTTGAAATGCACTTTTCCCATCTATATCTTTTCTCTCCTGCTCCTATTTCAAAATGAATCTCCAACAACCCAGTCCAATAAGAGCTGCAGCCCCCAACATCTTCTATATTCTGCTTCCACCAGTTAATGAGAGTAAAGAAGGAAAATAGAATACACTGTTTAAAAGACAAGTGATCATAACAGGATGAGCTCACATGTCTCTTGTCCCTGCTGTTTCTTCACCACCCCTCCCACAGCATTGGCACACCCAGGATTGAACCATGTTTATTCCCAAAGCCTGTTTTGCTCAGTCCCAGGTTGATAGACATAAGTATACAGAGGGGTTTAAAACCACCAAAAGCAAAGTGTCTTTTCCAGTAAATCCTAGTAGCATTCTTCACATGTACTGCTAGCCAGGAAGTCTCTGAAGACAGTTGAATTGTTCAAGCTATTTACCAATAGTACCTACTCTCCTATACAGCCTTTCATGTATTACTACGCTCTCTGCATCCAGCCATTAGTGTGTAATGATGTACCATCACCATGTTTATATATTAGCCATCATCAAACGCCACCACAACTTGTTATTCTGTATCAGGGATGAGTACAATCCCAGATAGTATAATTGTATTCCATATTGGGGTATAGTTTGGCAGTTCTTCCATGAGTTAGCCTCCTGCACATTACAAAGACAGTGTTAGGCAGTAAAAACACAAACTATCTCTTGACTGTTTAGTGTCATGTAGATACTTTCTGTGTCCTATTAGCATAGAAGTTTCATGTAGAGAATGAATCATGAAACAGCATAACCCATTAAATTGTCCCAGTGTAGAGCATGAGGACAATAGAGCTTTCTTCCTGTTCATATAGTACCATATACACACATGCTTATTCCCAGAGACATACATACAAACTTGTATTTTTATTCATACCTAGAAACTAATGCATATGTATACAATCTCACACACATTCACACATGCTCATGTTTGCATAAACATAAATACATATATGTAGATGCCCTGTCTCACATGCATGAGTACATAAAAATTAAACAGAAAAATCAGAGGAGAACAATGTGTGGCCAAAGAGCTACCATTTCCATGTATAGACAGACATACGGCTCTCTGAGGTTTCTATAATTAACCAAGTTTTAAAATAGTTCAGTGAACAAGAAAGACTATGACAGGCCAGGACTGAAGCATACAGGCTATTCATTTAGCTCTTGTTTTTCGTTTCAATCTCTCATAGTTACACTGAGTATCCAAATATTTACATGAAATATTAACAATGAAGGGGGAAAATATATATGTGCTACTTTCTCTACTTTATGTTAACATTGATTTTTTTTATTTTGTTTACAAAATTGCTTATTTTGTATTATTTATAATGTATTGATAATTTATAAGATATACAATAAAATACATATTTCTTAGAGATATATGAAATGAACAAAATTCCAAATCAAATCAGAACTAGTAGAATATTGTGAGGTATAGTTTCCTGGGTCTGGGCTTATGTGTGTTGTTGGATATTCTGAAGAAAGCTGCTTCACACTTGTGTCTGGGAGAGAAGCTTTACAAACACTGGATCTTGCCTTTTGAGTACCATAAACACAACCCTTGCATCTATTCTTTCCTCTCAACCAGATATAAAGACATGCTAACCCTTTTCCTGAGGTTCTGAAAGAACTGCATTCTCTGTGATGTGTGGACAGGTAGTGTTGATCTAAATGGCCTTGGCTCTATGAATTACTCTTTTTGCAAAAAAAGAGGAGAATCGAAGTGAACCACAGTTTTTCAGGAGTCTTTCACTAGAATACAAGAGAGCAAAAGGATCATTACTAAAGGCTGCAAACTAGATTCCACACACATTGTAAAGAGGATTATTTTTGAAAGATGAAATGTTAACATATAAGGTTTTTATCCCATGTTCATTTTCACTGCCTTTGTGTATATGCATATGTGTGGTCATGTCTGTGTAGGGTAAGGTATTGTATGCATGTGCTCTGTGTCTATAACTTGGTACAGGTGTATGAGTTCATGTGTACTCAAAAGAACTTTCGTATATTTGCTACTATTTCAGTAGGACAGGGGTTCGTGTCAAGTATCTTTTTCTGTCACATTTTTGTTTTTTACACATTCTGTCCTGAAACCTGAAGCTCGTCCATTATGTTAGACATAATGCACATAGATCTTGGGGGAACTGTACCCATCTCCAGGGAGCTGGGATTAAAAGCACACCAAACTTCTGGACCAGAGTTTAATGTGTTTTCTGGGGTTTGAACTCAGTTCCTCATGCTTGTTTGACATTTTAGCTGGGGAGTCCCTCCTGTGCCCATATCACAGAGATTTAGAGTAGAAGAATGTTTTATGACTAGATTGTCATCGCATTTTCTGTGGGTCTGCATTCTGCCCCACTGCTGGGATGTGGGATGCACCACTGGAGAGGTGAAAGGCAAGGAGAGCTTGACTTCATTGACCCTGTGCCATGGCCATCAGGTGTTGGACATTAGGGAAGCACCGTGACACCACTCAAGGGATAGAAGAACGCAGTCTAAGATATGGTAGGCCAAAGTTATGGTCTCCTGACTCCCAAACATCCATTCACCACTGGGGTGCCTCACAGAGGAGTCAGGAATAAAGGATCAGGGTCCATGGACTCGCGACATAGCCCAGATAGGGTACTCCCAAACTCATGGACATCCAAACGCAGATGGGTGATGAAGAGTTAGGAACAAAGTTTTGGGCCCAGGGGCTGAGGGCAATGAACCAGGAACCAGTGAAATGGGGAACTCTGGCTTCGTTCATTAGTGAAGGTCCTTAGCTTAGCTGCAGTTGTCTGGAAGTGCAGTTAGACCTTCTCCAAGAGATATATGGTGAAGCTCTGTGGGTGAAGGCTTTTCCTCTTGTTAAAAGAGACAGTCCATATTTATCCACACTGTTTACTCACTGATCATTATAGAAAATGGATACATGCCAACTCCTCAGAGTGGATCAGACATTAAATACCTTTAACTTGGAGGAATGTCTAGGAAGGGAAGTTTATTGAGTAAACCCTCAAGGCCTCTATGTACCTCATTAACATGGAGAACTCTGTTTTATGCTACATGATGACAGGTCACATTTCCTTAAGTGGGAAATGTGGCACTGTTCCACGCCAGGAATCTGGCGGGGAGGAAGGAGCCATCTTAGGTAGGTGCCCAGGTGCCAGGGATTCTGAACCCTCTCAACCTACAAATTTCATGGCATGCTCCAATATCCTACAAGTTTCCAAGAGCCTTTTCACATTTTCTAGTCTACAGAGTTGATTCATTGATCCAAGGTGATCAATCCTGTTTTACCTCTGTATAATGAGCAGAAAAAATGGGTGTAACAATCTGAGTTTTGTGCTGTAGAGTCTACACAAAATTGTATACATATGCATGCATATTCTATAAATACATACATATGTACATAACATATATTGTTATGGATATTAGTCTGGGAGATGAGAGAAACTGGCAGAAATTTTTCTATTATTTTGTGCTATTGTCTAAAGAAAAGATTTGCAGGCTGCAGGGAGCAGAGAATTGATCATATCCTGTCCTGAGCAAACAATCCAGAGTTGATAGAGCTTTGAGTTATTGAGCTAAGTGGTGTATCATATCTGGAAGTCATAACTATTCTGGCATTAAGGGCCTCAATGGGTATTTTTCCAGAAAGTGAATCTGGTCTTACTGTCAAAGGTTGTAAAGCTTTTGTCTTCTTGAGAATGATGGGCTATTGTATGACTTAGCTTCTCTGATTCTTTATTCTTATACTGATTCATCACAACCTAGAGTCCACAGAACCAAGCTGTGAAAAACTCTCATTTCTTGCTTAAAATTCTTTCCTAATGTCAAGTAGTTCAGAGAGATCACAACATAACCATTATGAACCTCCATAGTGTTATGTTACTAAAGTATACCTTGACATAATCAATCTTAAGACAGGGTCTGCCAGTCAGTCATGAACACTCAATGTCTCATCTGATTGAAAAAATTGCCAAGGGGTTGAGGCATGGTGAGCTTGACTGTCTTCAAAAGTGGTCAGAGTTCCATTTTTATATATGAATTTTCCACTGGTGGTTTTGTATGTTCAGTGAAATTCAGGGTTGGGCTTGTTATATCTTTATTTTCCGAGATTGATGGCCACTATCTAACCCATTCTGACCTAGTAAGGCAGTTGTGAGTTGTCCAACTTAGATGTTGTCATCTGAATTTGAGGCACCTGCAAAAGCATCGTGTAAAATGTCCTTTGGAGAAGGAAATGGAGCTTCTCTCATACCAAGTTATGAGACTCCTGGAATTTCAATTTCAGGAATGTTGTTAGGATCATTTGCATGGGGTAAGAGACAAATTTAGCTTTTCGTTTTGGAAAAAGGCATGGTCCAGTGAAGTGTTTTCAACAGTCAACACCTATTGTGATGCTACCCCAGGGGTTCCTCTTCCAAGCCCAAAGATTTCCTAGGACAAGCCTAAATCCTCTGCAAAGAACAATAAGTTCACTTTCAGTAGTGGACAGACACTAACAAGAGACATGTGCAAACCATGTCTACATTTGTATTAGCCTTCTCAGGCTAGAGTCCCCAAGACTCTATCAGAAGGGATAAGCTTGGTCTGGTTGGCCCTGATGTTTTCCTGAGAGCTGACATGGACTATGGTTTTCCTGGCAGAGATGATTAAAAAAATGTATTTCCATCAACATTTTTGACATGGGACCTCTGGTCTCTCTCACCCTATGTCACTCAAACTAGTTCCTTTCAGACTTCCCAAAGAGAGGTTCAAAGCAAAAGGCATCCAATGGAACCAGTAAAGCTGAGAACAAAGTAGAAGGCCATAATGAAGCTCTGAACTTAATTTGTAAATTCTAAATCCTAACCTGTAGTTTCAAAAGGCAGCATGAATTCAGCCCAGCTCAAAATGGAAACAGTGCCCTGAGCAAATTCATTCTTTTTCCAAGGAAAAGATACTCAATACCCCCAATGTGGTCCACAATTTTTACTCATTATTGAGATAGAAATCTGTGCTATCCACTGTAACAGAATGTGTGTGTGTGTGTGTGTGTGTGTGAAACCTTCACCCTAACTTCTAGTAATTGCAATGGATCCCATCTGTAGAAGGGTGGGAAACATACAAAAAGGTGGAGAAAGTACAGTGGTCTGTGGACAATTCCTTTGTCCTCATGTAACAAACAAGACTACGTGACTAATGTTGAAGTAAGTCAGTGCTTGATGCACACACCTGTGTTCTGCAAGTGGGGAGCTGGATTTTGATAGCAAAGTGGAAAACACTAAATGAACACGGCCATGTCCATTCACATTTCTGGACTTTCTATGATTGTGTGTGGTCTATCATAATCCATGTTTCCCTGGTTTGGATATTGTCTATTTACTTTTGTATCTCTTTGCTTCACATGACAATGCAGTAATAAAAGCCAGTAAAAAAGATGTTTTCAGAGTCCTGTGGATATCCCTGAAAGACAACTAAAGTAAGGAAAGCAAGCATGTACTTCTGAAGCACAAATTTATTTTCTATATTCTGTTGCAGTAAATAATTTGTGGCATTCTTTAATCTAGAGATATATGGTCATGGGATGACCATAACAAGGCAACCAAAGTATGGGAGAGAAACTCTTTGTATTCTCGAGAATCACCCTCTCACTGAGAGTACTAATTGGTGTTGGATTTCTAACCTTATTTCAACATATCAACAGAACACACTTCCCCCTTCCATAGCCCTGGCTTCAGAACCAAAGGCTGACCACAGCTAATACCCACAACACCAATCTTGTTCCTACTCCTAAGCAACCCACTCCATATCTATCTAAGCAAGCTGTTTCATGTATCTATCAACATAGAATTCATCAGGTAGTAAGTACTATCTAGAAAGTACGGCCAGACAGTGGCCAGCTAGCGACAGCAAACTTTTATACTACACTGAAGGAAAGATTTAGCCACTTCCTTCTCATGATCCATTGTTCCATAATGTCCTGAGGTCAAATTGTCAAAACAGAAGCCTGCTGTTAACAAGAAAAGAATAGATCTTCTCTAGCCACAGTGCTGCAGCCACTTAGTTTCCCATTATTCCTCAGCAACGGAAAGTAATGATTTTCTCTCTGGGATGGGAAATCTGGCATAAGCAAGATGATTTACTTTTCGTCTCCTGAGATGGTCCTACATCAAGGTCAGGCTTCAGAAACCACATCTACCACTGGACTCACAATTACAGATACAAACACTACAGTCACATTTTGTATAAGTAGAACTTAGCGACTAAAGGAACTATTCATTATTTCACTACATGTCACTGTAAGAGCCATCCCCGAGTTGGGGAGCCTCTCGCTCTAGTCGTGGGATGGGGTGCCCCAGGAAGCACAAATAGCCGGTCTTGATGTAACAGCAAGAGGCAGTATTTTTTTATTATTATTAACGAGATCTCGGGCCGACACGTGTCTCACACACAGGAGACAGGGAATCGACCACAAGCCTCTAAAGGTGGGGGTTTATATAGGGAAAGCCAGGGGAATTCACGAGGTTACACATGATTGGCTGGTTCGAATGGTGCACAGTTACTTTTGGCGCGGAATTACATCAGCAAAGGGTACGTGCAATCTAGCATCTCAGCAATGCAGGGGGGTGACTCATCTTTAGGGAGTGAGGGAAGGGGAGGGGGCGGCTCCAGATGACCAGTGACATGTCCGAACTTTGTAAAATTTAACTCTTCATCACTATGCTTACAATGCAATGTTTTCAGCTCTACTGGACAATTCACATCCATACCTCACTCCATATACATACACTGCTGGTAATCAGTCCCTTCAGAAAATTTCATGTTACTTATACAGAACATGTTCTACAAGTCAGAGGATGTTGCCAACATGTCCTGTAAAATAGCTCTGTGTTTTGAATGGCAATGAAGTTTGGTTTCTCTTTAGTTGGGTCTGAAAAGGGGCTCAGAATATGGTGTTGGGGAAGGAGCTCTAAAAATATTTGATACTTCAGTTTATGTGAAGCTTCATGGTTGTGCCTAGGAAGGCTTGATATAGAGGAAAGTACATGGACATTTTTAGGAGAGGTGTCCAGCTGGTTCTAAAAACAAGCATTGCACTTAAGGAGGTGGTATTAGGGGAAGGGAGGTCAAGCAGGGCAAAACTAGCACTGGTATTTGAATATAGGACTGGTGAATACCTAAGGGTCAAGTCTTAAATGCTACTAGGATGGTGGGAGAGGGGTATCTGGACCTGATACATAGTAAAGTATGTGGAGTTTTGATAAGTGTGTCTCTGTAAGGGTAGAGAAAAATGTCAGGCAAGGACTAAGATGCAGGGATCTATGCATCATGTGGGATACAAGCATCCATAAGGGCCTGATGCCTAGCAGTGATGGAGCTGTGGACTGTTCAGCCAGCCTAATACCTTACATTGATTATGGAGCAACATCAGGGTGACATTTTCTGCATGAGTTGATATTTACAGTGTATGTGAAACAACGACTGGGTGGGTGCAGCTCTAGGCATTTTGGTCTCTAGTATAAGCAACATGGAGACTCACAAGCAAGTACACGTTTTTTGAGTCCTCAATCTCATCCTCCTACTGGTCTGAGTTGTTATAAGTCAAGAGCAAAGCTGACATTTAGAGATAGAAGTGACACCCAGCCTTGGATAGTGATTATTTTGATTCTATCCCTGATCATGCAATAATTTGGGAGTAGAAAATAGTGGGTGTCAGATCACATCTGCCTGCCTTCCTGGACAATCCTCTGATGCTGTTAAGCCATAAGTCAAAATGTCTTGGTTAGGACCCCCTGATGTCTCCACGTTGTGGGAACTGGCTCCCTCTAAGTGTTCTAGGGAGCCCCCTGCCCAAGCTATGCTTCAGTTCTTTATTTTCTTGACTGGTGGCACCAAAGCTCCAGTGTCCATAGTTCATCTCTGTGTTAACTTGTTATTGAATCTTTCTCTTCACAATGACACAAGATTATGTAGACCTCTTCTACAGCTTTTATGTGAACATTATACTGTTTAGATTTGAAGGTAACTTGTAAAGTTGGTGACTTTTCATTTTCCAATGGGTTCTCTATAATTTGCCTTTTCTTTTGTTTTTTTTTTTTTTTTTGTTTTTTTTTTTCTCGAGCTGGGGACCCAACCTTAGGGCCTTGTGCTTTAGGCAAGCGCTCTACCACTGAGCAAATCCCAAACTAATTTGCCTTTTAATACTTGTGCTACAACCACACTTCTGGACAGATCATTTTCTCTGCCTTGATTTTCCCAAGTGCCTTTGACAAAACAGCTAAAATAATTAGGTGGGTTTGTTGCTAGGCTTTGTGGTCAGTCCCATGTGTCCAGTCTCTGTTCCCTCCCTGTGGTATGTTTTATATATCTCAGACTTTGTGGGAAGTACAGAAACCAGAAGTGTACTTGAAGAATCTCTTCCACCCTCTGCCATCTCTTTTAGGGTTAGTCCAATTGGATATTACATTTAGTGTTTGCACATCAGACTGAATTTTGTTCAATCTGTAGATGACATTCAAAATATCTGTCACCTTAAGAAGAGTGATTGAGGGTACAGGAGAGTTTATTTTTCTTTGGGTTTCTCTCAGCCATGTGTCAAAGTAGTCAATTAATTAATTAATTAGCATTAAAAACCTAGTGACCCCTCCCTCCTTTTACTCTCAGTCCTTTCCCCCACCTCCTCCTCCATTTATTTTCAAAAAACTGGAGACCTCAACCAGCCCTGCAATATCAAGTTGAAGTAAGACTAGGCTTATCCTCTCCTTTTGAGGTTAGATGAGGGATCTCAGTAGGAGGAAGGGTTCCAAAGGCAGGCAACAGAGTCAGAAACAGTACCTGCTCTAGCTTTTAGGAGTACTATTTGAAGATCAGGCTACATACACAACAGTAACATATGTGCAGAATGGGGCGTTGAAATCTTCCACTTGTAATGCATAGTTTTTGGCTCTAGTAATGTTTCTTTTATAAATGTGCATGATCTTACATTTGGGGCATATGTATTCAGAATTGAGAAGTCATGTTGGTAGGTTTTTCCTTTGATGAGTGTTAAGTATCCTTCCTCATCTCTTTTTATTAATTGTAGTTTGTTTTGTTAGATATATGAATGACTACACCAGCTCACTTCTCAAGTCCATTTGCTTGAAAAACCATTTTCTATCCCTTTATTCTGAGGTAATATCTATCTTTGTTGTTAAGATATGTTTCTACTATGCAGAAGAATGTTAAATCCTGTTAACAGATCCATTCTTTTAGTCTGTTTTTTTATTGGGGAATTGAAGTCATTGATGTTGAGAGATCTGAATAACTAATGGCTGTTAGTTTATGTTATTTTGATTTTATTGGTTTGTGTGTGTGTGTGTGTGTGTGTGTGTGTGCATGTGTGTGTGTGTGTGTGTGTGTGTGTGTGTGTGTGTGTGTGTGTGTGTGTGTGTGTGTTCTTTCTTTTGCTTTTACCACTGTGATATCACTTCTTGGTTTTTTTTTGTTTGTTTGTGTGTTTGTTTTTTTGTTTTTGACAGTGTTATTAACCTCCTTTGTTTGGAGTTTTCCTTCTAGTATCTTCTGTAAGACTCAATTTGTGGATAGTATAGTTTAAATTTGATTTTCTCATGGAATATCTTGTTTTCTGTGTCTATGGTAATTGAAAGTTTTGCTGGGTAGAGTAGTTTGTAGTCTCTTAGAGCCTGTCTCTGTTGAGAAATTGGGTGTAATTGTGGTAAGTCTGCTTTTTTATGTGTTTCTTTTCTGTTGCAGCTTTTGGTATTATTTTTTTGTTCTGTGCACTTAGTGCTTTATTATACAGCAGAATAACTTTCCTTTCTGTCCAATTTATTTGGTGTTCATAAGCTTTATGTACGTTTATAGGCATCTCTTTCTTTTGGCTAGTGAAATTTTCTTCTATGATTTTTGTTGAAAATATTTTCTCGTCTGCTGAGCTGGGAATCTTCTATTTCTTTCATTCTTAGGTTTGGTCTTCTCATAGATTCTTGGATGTTTTGTGTCACTAACTTTTTAAACTTAACATTTTATTCTGCACATGTATCTATTTCTTCTATGCCTGAGATTCTTCCATCTCTTGTATTATGTTGATGATGCTTGTGTATGTAATTCCTGTTTGCTTACCTAAATTTTCCATCTCCAATATTCTCTGTTTTCTTTATTGCTTCTATTTCCATTTTCAGATCTTCTGAAGTGGAAAATTCTGTTTCTTTGGAAACTTAGCTGTGTCATGTGATATTTTTCTGGAAGGTGCCTTGTAAGAAGATGTTTTGATGAAGCAGACACATGAGAGGGCACACGATGGTTTCACTTGAGAGGGCACATAATGTTTAGAAAGAATATAAATATAATCTCATAGACAGTGAGAGGATGCTCCTTAACATCTTCTATCATCTTCATATGGCTGCATTTAAGGTCTTTTTCTTGTGCTTCAGCTATATTGGAATATCCAGTGGCTACGATACTACAATATCTGTGCTCTTCAGATGGCATATTGCAAAGGCAAAATGAACCTGGGCTCATTATGCAAAAGGAATATAGTATTATGAAATGGATTTTTTAGCACATAAACAAAGTATAATTAAGGACTTACATTTAAAAGTTTCTGGTTTAATCACAAAAGGTAAAATAAGACTACATCAATTGTCAGAAAGAGACCTAACAGAAATCATAGTATCTTATACTACTGCTGAGATTATGTCATTATCAGTAATCAGTGAAGATTGGATTGATAAGGACCTTATAACAGCTGTTAGGGAAAATTAATAGCAAATATTCTAAAAGCAAGTGTCTTCAGTTTATAAGATGGACTAATTGGACTCTCCTATGCATTATTAAAAAATCACCAATTCCTGAAGCATCTATAGTCTATAGTGATACAAGTAATTTGGGAATGGCAGGGATAAGTCAGACAAAATGAACAAAGTAATTGAAAGTCCATAAAAGCCCAGTTCAAAAATTAGATTGGTGTGCAATTATTATGATATTGTTAGGCATTCCTGAATTTCTTAATATAATTATTGGCTCTTAATATGTGGAAAAAGTTGTTCTGAATATAGAAACTAATGAACTTACTCCAGATAATTTAAAATTACTTTTTTTCTTTATACAGATGCAACAAGCAATCAGGAATGGAAGCTGTACATTATATACGACCTATATTTGGTCCCATACAGGGTTGTCAGATCCACTGGCACAGGGAAATGAAGATATTGGCCAGTTAGTAAAGGAAAATATGTTAGAAACCTCAACATTTCATTTTTTTAAAAAAACAATCTCTTTCGACAGTAAAGATTAAAAAAAATTCATCACCTCACAATAAGCCAAGGAATTTATGAGAAAATGCCCTAAACTCTAACTAAATTCTGTTGCTTGCTAGAAGGCACGGTAGGGGTACCAAAAACAAAATGAAATAAAATAAACTCTGTTACATGGATATGTTTCATTTTTCAGATTTTGGAAAACTAAAATTTGTACACCATACCACTGATACACATTCAGAATTTCAATGGGCTACTGCTTTAAGTTCTGATAAGACTGATTCTGTAAATACACATTTATTGGAAGTAATGGCTATTATGGGAGTGACAGTACAAATTAAGACTGAGAATGCTGCCATGTATGTCTCAAGTAAGATGAATTTATTCTTGCATACTGTAATATAAAGCACATTACAGGTATACTACACAGTCTACTGGACAAACACTAGTAAAATGATATAACCACACCTTAAAGGAAATGCTTATAAAACAAAAAGGGAAAATAAAGATCCACAGGGATAGACTATATAGTGCTCGGCTAACTTTAATTTTCTGAATGTTAATGAGAAGGCAACAACAGCAGACAAGAGATAGTGGGTTGTAGAAAAAACTGTGGATCTTCAATGTCTGTCTGATTTTTATCAACTTGGAAAGACTTTTCTTTTCCTGTGGAAATATAACCATAACCTCTCCCCCAGTGTAACAAATTTCCTGCATTCCATTCTGAGATTAGGAGATGTTTATGTGTCTATTTCTTTGTAAAATTATCAATTTGTAACTCTTAGTACATGATCTGGAGATTCCTGTACTGTTGCCTCCCTCTGGTGTTAGATTCTGGACAGTGCAATCCTTTCTGATTCTTTTATGCATAGGGAGAGGCAGACTCTAGGAAAACAAACATAATAAAACAGAACCAAACAAGCAAAAACCACAAATTCTGTGTTCCTAATCCTCTTTTGTCCGTTATGCCTCCGGCATGGAACTGAGCTCTAGCCAGCAGTGCGGACACTGACCCCAAGTGCCCTCAGTGCAGGACGGGCAGACAGCAGGATGTGGCTGTCTTGCTCCCTGTTTAAATGTGGGGATATGGGAAAGCTCACATGAGAAGGTTGACTCAGGGCAAAAATGCCCAGATCAGCCTGCTGTGCCTGTGAGAAGGTGTTGGAAGGCTAGCTACTGGGTTTTCAGCCATTGATACTCAATTGTAAAGGCTGTCTCAGGCAGCCATGTCCCCAGGGCCCCAAGTCTTTCTCTCCGGCATAGGGAACCCAGACTGTGTTTTGACACTGGTGTTGTCTTATATCCCAGCTCTGAACTGGGGTGCTGCCTATAGTTGCCAAAGTTTGCTTGGGGCTTCTGCAGTGGGAAGAGGCTTCTCAGTGTTCTGTAGACCCCATAGACACACTTAGTGTTTGATTTCCACTCTACTGCATCTTTAGAGTAGAGCTCTAGTTGTTTATACTTGGGAGTGAAATTTTATCTCAAGTTAGTTTGATTCTAAACCCAACATAAGGTATGTCCATGCATAATTCTAATAAACCCATACAAAAGACACACAGTCCAGATATTTTATTTACAAGCCATATGCCTCAACTGGACAAATCTAGGGCTATACTAGCTTATTCCCCAGCTGTAAGGACCCTTGCTACTTGGTGCTCCTCCTGGCCAGGGGTTTTGAGTCCATGGCAGCTTCCTTCTCGCTCTTCCTCTCTTCCCTCTCTCCACTTGCAGAACTCTTGAACCTCTAGACCCACCTTTCTCCCTTCACTGCCCAATCATCGGCTCTAGATTTTTATTGACAAATTAAATTGGGGAGAAGTTTCACATGGCATCACTTGAGTAAGTAAGTAAGGAGATGCTCATGGGAACAACCACATCTTGAGGAAGCAGAATTTAGTGTTGGAACACAAGCAGCATCAGATCAACCCACTGCAGTACTCAAACCTCTGGTGGCTTGGGTTTTCTGCCCTTCCTTGAACCATACTATCCATTGGGGCCTTGCTCCTCCTGATACCCTGCCTCATCAAATTTCTAAAATGGCAGATAAATAGCAAAAATCACTGCCTATCAGATTCTGGATCACTCACAAACCATTCGCAAGGGACAGGCTGATGATTATGATGACACCTCCCTCTTATAAAACAAAAAGATGGAGGTATAGGGCCAGAAAGATGTGTGACCAAGGGAGCCAGTCCAGAGCAAGAGTGAAATTGAGATGTGTTCAAACCATGAAAATCTCTTCCTGATACTGGCAGGAGTAGGGCAGTTTCCTCCTTGTTCTGGGTCGCGAGTCTTGGAACCCATAAGCTTTATGACTCTCACAATCCACCACAGTTAATAAAGTTATGAAGCCTAGTGGCCAGATAACAAGCACCTGGCATTTTTCTTCATGCAAATGAAGCATTTCCAGCACCTCACCCAGCCAATGGTATACACTCACCCCCAAAACACCTACCAAGTTCTTAAGGTTCATATAACCCTTGTTCACACCCAATAAAAAGCATCATTTCACTGAAAACCATTTTTGGAGAACAGTGTTTCTTCAGTCAACCGAGATCCAGTCTAACCCACTCACTGGTGCTAATAAGCTTCATTCCTACCAATCTAGCCCAGAGCACAATGGTGCCTTGGACCCTGAGAGGAAAAGCAATCCAATGTGGCAGGTCTCTCAAAGTTCAAGACTAACCAGGACTACATAATTAAATCCTGTATGTAAATAAATAAATTACTGTATGTCCCTATGCATTATTGACCATTGGTTTTCATTGGAGGACCCATTACAATTCAGTGTGAACGACTCTTACTGTTTCTCCCTTCCCACTTCTCTTATTCCCTCTCTCTTCCCACCTACTTTCTTCTCTATTTTCCATTCTATATCTTGTTCTCATCAATAAGTGGACCTAAAACATATAAGCACCACAAAAACTGATTACCTTGAGGCAACAAAAGAAAGAGGCATGGAAAGAAAGCTCACAGTAAGATAACTGTATAAGTTGATGCATGGTACATACATGGTAGGGGAGAAGCTTCTCGTACAGGTTATCATTTGATCTGTGCAGGGGTTGTATAGTGTGAACAGATTTATTTGTGAGTTCACACATATACAGATACATGCACAAACACAGATAAATACACCAACACAAAAACACACTTACTCATACAAAGACACACACGCAGTCACACACAAAGTCATATACACTCATTCACGCACATGCCAGGGGCTTTCCTGGCGTACAGTTCTCTGAAGAAAGCATTGAAAGGGGTTATGGAGTCAGCAGTTTGCACAGCCAAAACTGCTTACTTTTGGCGATTTAACTCTTTCTTTAATTCTCAATTGTGTGGCCAAAAACCACTGACTTCTGGCAATTTAACTTTCTTTAACTCTTTGCTATTCTGTTCCTAAAAACTGTGCTTCTAACTACCTAAATCCTGCTAATAGCATCAAGGGATTAAGAAATAAGAGGTCCTTACCTAGGCTCTTTTTTCTCTGGCTCAAGGGCCCCTCACTGGCTTGACCTGAGGCTCAAAGTTTATTTACTCTTCGTAAGCCAGAAGAAAAAAAAGGAAGAAAAGAAGAATGCCAGGTGTGTGTGGGAGTGCAGACACACACACACACACACACACACACACACACACACACACACGCATGCATGCACAAATACACACATACTGGTTATGCCCGACCATCTGTTTTTATTAATTTCATAAGTGCACATGCATACTTATATACATACAAATATACCCATATACATCTATATGTGCATACATATAGACAGACATATATACATATGTACATTTGTTGAATAGAGCTGAATTTCAAAACTCACACCTTATTTCTTCTCTGTAGAAATGTATAAATAACCTCTTGTACAAAAGTTCTTTATAAAATTACCTTATAAATAAAATATTACACAAAAGAGGAGTTACAGAAGGATATCAATTGTAAGTTCAAAGCAATGTTTCATTCTATAAGTTCATTATAAGTTCAAAGCAACAAGTTTCCCATGGCCTTGCTTTATCATAGTACACACCTGTGGCTTCCTTGGACCTAGCCTAGAATGAATGTTTTTCCTTAATCACAAATCTGTCTCAAGCCTATTTTTCTTCTTAATGCAATTTAGGAAAGCACACTGTACTAATCATTATGCAGCTTTTACTATTCTATGAGGATGAACACGTTCTGTTCTTGATTCTAATCTTATTACATCTTCCTGGCAAAACAACTAAAACCATCTCCTTAAACTTTCTTCCTAAAATTATTTGAATTCTATAAAGTTATTAATCCACCTAAACAGCATTAATTCATGAATGTTCATCTTCATGTGGTTCTGCAGGAAATTTGCCTGATAGGGTAGGCTAATGCTCAAGAATTATTAGGCTATATAATAGTGGCAGGAAAGGTATATCAGCAATGAGAAACAATCCTGGAATGAAGTCACTGGCACTGTGCCTTTCCAGAGTGTACCCATCACACACATGCAAAATGGTGATCTATCTCCAGAAAACTCATTGGGTTGCCATAGCCTTTCCTACATGGTTTCTCTCTCCATGTGTCTGTGTCTGTGTCTGTGTCTGTGTCTGTGTCTGTGTCTGTGTCTGTGTCTGTGTCTGTGTCTGTGTCTGTGTCTGTGTCTGTGTCTGGACCTGTGCCTCTCTCTCTCTCTCTCTCTCTCTCTCTCTCTCTCTCTCTCTCTCTCTCACACACACACACACACACACACACACACACACAAAAAGCTAAAAGGAATGACTTTCATTGTTAAAATAACATTTAACACATACTTATCCAAAGATTATCACATAGTTGATTATAGAATTATATTAAAGTCTTACCCTTAGTAATTTCGAGGAAATGGAAACATATTCATAAATCTAATATATTTAGAATATATACTAAATGTGATATGAAGAGCATGACTTGATAATACAAGTATTTTGTTCTTCCAAAGTCATTCACTGTTCAAAGAATGAAAAGACAAGCCACAGACTCGGAGGAAGTGTTTCAAGCCACATTGTTAATAGTAACATGTGCCCGTGATCCATAACTTTAAGGTTCTATGAAAATAAAGCAATTTGAATAGGCAACAAATCCAGAGAAGACTGTTTACTAGAGATGATATGTGTACAGCAATTAAACATGTGAAATCAAATTCAATTCCAATGTTGACACTCACTTCCATGAAACGGCTAGTAAACAAACAACACCAAATGCTGACTAGGATGTGGAAAAAATAAATCTTTCACAGGTTACCTGAGTCATGATAGATGATTCAGTCTTAGAAAATAGTTCCTTCATAAGTCTGCCTCCAATCTGAAATTGACAACCTATTTTCTTTTTCTTCTATTGGAAATAGATTGTTTTATATTTTTTTACATAATTATCCTTATTATGGTTTCTCCTCCCTCTACTCCTCCTAGTTCATCCCAGCCTTTCTTCATATCCTGACTCAATTTTTTTCCCATCCCTCATTAGCAAAGAACAGGCTTCTAAGAGATAATAATGAACATCACAAAATAAAGCATAATATGATAAAACAGAAACTATCACATCAGTGTTGGAACAGATAAACAGGAGAAAAAGAGTGTAAGAGGAAGCATAAGAATCAGAGACCCATTCATTTATGTAGTCAGGAATCTCATACGTGCATTAACTGAAAATCATAATGTATTCAGAGGAATTAGTGCAAACATGTTCAGATCCTATACCTACTAATTCAGTCTCTGTTAGTTCATATGAGCTTTGATCATGTTGATTTAGAGGGCTCTGATTCCTTGGTGTCTTGGAGCTCATCTGTCTCTAATATATTGTTTGTTTTCTTTTAACCTCCTCTTTCATGAGAGATTCCTATGATCAGTGGTGGGAGAGGGGAAACCTAGTGGAAACATCCCATTTAGGGTGAGTGTTCCAAAGTCTCTCACTCTCTTGTAATGTATAATTTCTCAATGTGGGTGGTAGTATTTCTTCCCATGACACAGGAGATCATTTCTCTCATCATAGCTAAGTAAAGCACTGGTTTATGAGTAGAGCTGCATGCAACTGAAATCATTTTGTCAGATTTTTTGTCAGATCAGTAGTAATTGGTTTTACCATAGATCACTGGGATAACTAATCTCTGGGGGGCTTGTGTTGTTTTGTTTTGTTTTTTTGTTTTTTGTTTTCATCTAAGCATTGTCTCATGTGGGTTTCATCTCACAGAGTGGGTCTTAACTCAAATTATATATGGGTTGGTTATTCCCACCATCTTTGTACTATAACTGCACTAGCAAAATCTTGGAGGGAGGACACTAGAGTGGATCAAAATGTTTGTAGTTCTGCTTGTGTTATACATTTTTCTTTGGGTAGTATGCTGAATAGTTTCCTGGACTGAAGAACATAGCTTATATTGGACCAGATCAAATTCCCCATATTCAATGATAGAATCTTGCTGTCAGGGGAGCAACCCTTGTCTTAGCAACAGACTGTGTTGTTGCTTGGAGATTACCATGAAACCCATTTGGCAAAAAGCTCCATCAGATATAATCTAATTCAGGAGTGCTGTTATCTTCCTTTGCTGACAAAAGATGGCCAATTGGAACTCTGTCTTCCCCCATTATTTATCTATTTTATTTAGACTGCATTGGTATATGTATGTATATATATATATATATATATATATATATATATATATATATATATTTAGAAAGCTTCTATATTAGGTTTCCATACTACCCCTAAAATGAACCTTTTTCCCTATATTTCCTCCATCATTTCTTTCTTTACTCAGGTCTCACTTGATCCTCCAGCTTCAGATTCCATTCTTCCACAACACTCTATTCCCTTTCCTAAAGAAATTTATCTGTACCATCTAGTCTCTTTTTGTACATATTTCTATGGTCCTATGGATTGTGTCTTATTTATTATTGAATTAATAACCACTATATTCTTGCAAGTGATTACATACCAAATTTGTCTTTCTAGATCTGGAATACCTCACGTGGAATGAGTTTTTCTTGTTCCATAAATTTACCTGCAAATTTCATGGTGTCCTTTTGTTTTAATGGCCAAGTAACACCCCATTGTGTAAATATACCACATTATTTTTCTGTTGAGAGATATCTAGGTTCTTTCTGATTCCTTACTATAATCTATAAAGCACCATGCACATGGTTTAAGCAATTGTCTCTGTGGTGGAATGAAGAACCCTTTAAGTATATATTCAGATGTTATATAACTGTATCTTGAAATACCTTGATTGCAGTCCACCTGAGGAACTGCCACACTGATTTCCATAGTGGTTACACAAGTTTGCATTCCAGCCAGCAAGAGAATAATGTTCACCTTACCATACATCCTCTCAAAGCTAAACTGTCCCTTGTTTTATTGATCCCTGCCATTGTGATGGGTGCAAGGTGAAATCTCAAAGTCCTTTGGACTTCCATGTCTCTGATGGATAAGGATGTTGAACAGTTCTTTAAGAATCTCTCAGATATTCGAGTTTCCTTTACTGAGAATTTGCTGTTTAGAGGTGATCTAATATGCCCAGGACCAGAGGTGAGGAGGCCATAACATCTGCCCAACACCTGCACCAACACCCGGAGTAACTGGGTCTCCCCAGGATCTAGGGGCACAGGAATGCCAACCCAGCTAGGGTCATGGGTTCCTTCCCATGTGAACCAGTGCCCTGAGCAGACTTTGGACATTGGCTCTGCACCCATTCCTACAACACCCAGAGAGAGCCCGACTCCCAGGCACTCTATTGTGCTCAGGATCAGAGGTGAGGAGGCCACAACATCTGCCCCAACACCCCAGTAACTGCATCCCCCAAGATCCAGGAAAAGAGGAACTCCCATCCAGTCAGTGGCACAGGTTCATTCTGATCTGAACCAGTAACCTGAGCAGACCTTGGAAGCTGGCTCTGCACCCAGTCCAACAACACTCAGAATAAGCCCAACTTCCAGGCACTCTAACAAGCCCAGGATCACAAGATCACAGAATAACAGAGGAGGCTGGACTCTAAGGACATTGGACATAACCAGGAGCACTGGATGTCTCACACACTCAAGATCATAATTGAGGTCACAACACCTTTCCCAACATCCAGCTTAACTGGAAAACCTACACGAACCAGGGAAACCAAAACCCCACCAACCAGAGGCATAGGTTCCTTCCAGCTTCCACCTGTGCCTGGACCAAACCCAGAGCTCTGCTTCCCCATCCATTCCTGCAACACCCTGAGAAAGATTGACTCCCAGGATCTCTGACACTACAGGATTTCTGGAACTTGATCACACTAGGTTTTCAGGATCCCAGAGGCACCTAAACTCCCAGGAGCTCTGAAACACTGAGGATCTCAGGATCACAGGATCCCAGATTCATAGGGTGACAGAGACAGCTGGACTCTGAGGAGTTCTGACACAACCAGGATCACAGGAGGGACAGACCACAGCCAGAGACAGCAAGGGCAGATATCAGTAGAGGTAAACAGATGCTGAGAGTGCAGCATAAGAACATAAGCAACAGAAACCAAGGCTATTTGACATCCTCAGAACACAGTTCTCCCACTACAGCAAGTCCTGGATACCCCATCAGACTGGAAAAGCAAATTTTAAATTTAAAATCACATCTCATGATGATAATAGAGGACATTAGGAAGGACATAAATAATTCCCTTAAAGAAACACTTGAGAACATAGGTAAACAGGTAGAAGCCCTTAAAAAAGAAAGAGAAAAATCCATTAAAGATTTACAGGAAAACATAACCGAACAGGTGGAAGAATTTAACAGAATCGTCCAGGATCTAAAAATGTAAATAGAAACAATAAAGAAATCATAAAGGGGCAAACCCCAGAGATAGAAAACCTAGGAAAGAGATCAGAAGTCATAGATGCATCACCAACAGATTACAAGAGATAGAAGAAAGAATCTCAGGAGCAGAAGA
This sequence comes from Rattus rattus, assembly GCF_011064425.1. NCBI lineage: Eukaryota > Metazoa > Chordata > Mammalia > Rodentia > Muridae > Rattus > Rattus rattus. The sequence goes on along the minus strand of NC_046157.1, from coordinate 91,136,083 downwards.
TACCATAGAAAACATCAACACACTCAAGATCATAATTGAGGTCACAACACCTTTCCCAACATCCAGCTTCAAACATCCCAACAGTCAAAGAAAATAGAAAATGCAAAAAGCGAGTAATGCAAAACATCGGGAAAATCCAGGACAAAATGAGAAGATCAAACCTAAGGATAATAGGTATAAAAACGAGCAAAGATTCCCAACTTAAAGGGTCAGAAAATATCTTCAATAAAATTATAGAAGAAAATTTCCCTAACCTAAAGAAAGAGATGCCCAGGAACATACAAGAAGCTACAGAACTTGAAATAGACTGGACCAGAAAAGAAACTCCTTCCATCACTACTAATCAAAATACCAAATGCACAAAATAAAGAATATTAAAAGCAGTAAGGAAAAAAGTCAAGTAACATATAAAGTTACACCTATCAGAATTGCACCAGACTTCTTATCAGAGGCTATAAAAGCCAGAAGATTCTAGGTAGATGTCATGCAGACATTAAAAGAACACAACTGCTATCCAGCAAAACTCTCAAGTAACATAGATGGAGAAACCAAGATATTACATGACAAAACTAAATTCACACAATATCTTCATATAAGTTCAGCCCTACAAAGGATAATAGATGGAAAACTCTGACACAAGGAAGGAAATTACACCCTAGAAAAAGCAAGAAAGTAAACTTCTTGGAAGAAAACCAAAAGAAGAGAGCCACATTAACATAATTCCACCTATAACACAAAAATAACAGGAAGCACCAATCACTATTCCTTAATATCTCTTAACATCAGTGGACTCAATTCCTCAATAAAAAGACAAAGACTAACTGACTGGATACACATAAACAGGACCCAACATTTTGCTGAATACAGGAAACTCACCTCAGTGACAAAAACAGACAATGGCTCAGAAGAAAAGAAAATGGTCCCAAGAAACAAGCTGGAATAGCCATTCTAATATCAAATAAAATTGACTTTCAACCAAAAGTTATCAAAAAAAGGAAGGAAGTACACTTCATACTTGTCAAAGGAAAAATCTACCAAGAACTCTCAATTTTGAACATCTATGCTCCAAATGCAAGAACACCCACTTTTATAAACAAAAAAAAACTTTACTAAAGCTCAAAGCACATATAGCACCTAAAACAATAATAGTGGGAGACTTCAACATGCAACTTTCATCAATGGAGAGATCATGGAAACAGAAACTAAACAGAGATATAGTGAAACTAATAGACTTTATAAATCAAATGTACTTAACAGATATCTATAAAGCACCTCATCCTTAAACAAAAAACTAAACCTTTTTCTCAGCACCTCATGACATCTTCTCCAAAATTGACCATATAATTGGTCACAAAACAGGCCTCAACAGATACAAGAAGATTGAAATAATCCCTTGCATCCTATCAGATCACCACGACTTAAAGCTGGTCTTCAATAACAATAAAAACAACAGAAAGCCCACATAAACATGGAAACTGAACAACATTATCAATGATAACTTGGTTAAGGAAGAAACAAAGAAATTAAAGACTTTTTAGAATTTAATGAAAATGAAGGCACGACATACCAAAACTTATGGGACACAATGAAAGCAGTACCAAGAGAAAAAACTCATAACACTGAGATCCTCAAAGAAGAAACAAGAAATAGCATACATTAGCAGCCTGACAGGACAACTAAAAGCTCTCGAACAAAAAGAAGCAAATACATCCAAGAGGAGTAGACAGTAGAAAATAGTCAAACTCAGGGCTAAAATCAAACAAGTAGAAGCAAAAAGAACTATACAAAGAATCAACAAAATCAGGAGTTGGTTCTTTGAGAAAATCAACAAGATAGATAAACCCTTAGCCAGATTAACCAGAGGGCACAGAGACAGTATCCAAATTAACAAAATCAGAAATGAAAAGGTAGACATAAAAACAGAATCTGAGGAAATTAAAAAAATTACCAGATCCTACTACAAAATCTGGATCAAATGTACAATTTTCTAGACAGATTCCAGGTACCAAAGTTAAATCTAGATCAGATAAATAGTTCAATAATAGAAAGAAATAGAAGCAGTCATTAAAATCTCTCACCAAAAAGAGCCCAGGACCAGATGGGTTTAGTGCAGAATTCTATCAGACATTCAAGGTAGACCTACTACCACTACTCTCCAAACTTTTCCACAAATAGAAACAAAAGGAACACTACCCAATTCATTCTATGAAGCCACAATTACAGGTATACCTAAATCACACAAAGACAAAATGAAAAGAACTTCAGAAATTTTCCCTTATAAATATTAAAGCAAAAATATTCAATAAAATCCTTGCAAGCCGGATACAAGAACACATCAAAATGATCATCCATCATGATCAAGTAGGCTTTATCAGGGATGCAGGGATGATGGTTCAATATACGGAAATCCATCAACATAATCCACTATATAAAAAAATTCAAAGAAAAAAACCACATGATCATTTCATTAGATGCTGAGAAAGCATTTGACATAATTCAACACCCCTTGATAAAAAGTCTTAGAAAGATCAGGAATTCAAGGCCCATACCGAAACAGAGTAAAAGCAATGTACAGCAAACCAGTAACCAACATCAAATAAAATGGAGAGAAACTTGAAGCAATCCCACTAAAATCAGGGACTAGACAAGGCTGCCCACTATCTCCCTACTTATTCAATATAGTACACAAAGTCCTAGCCAGAGCAATTAGAGAGCAAAATGAGGTCAAAGGGATACAAATTGGAAATGAAGAAGTCAAAATATCACTATGTACAGATAATATGATAGTAAACTTATGTGATCCCAAAAATTCCACCAGAGAATTCCTAAACCTGATAAACAACTTCACCAAAGTGGATATAAAATGAACTCAAACAAATCAGTAGCCTTCCTCTACTCAAAGGATAAACAGGCTGAGAAATAAATTAGGGAAAAGACATCCTTCACAAAAGTCACAAATAATATAAAATACCTTGGTGTGACTCTAACCAAGCAAGTGAAAGATCTGTATGACAGGAACTCCATCCAAGTCTCTGAAGAAAGAAATCAAAGAAGATCTCAGAAGATCGAAAGATCTCCCATGCACATGGATTGGCAGGATTAATATTGTAAAAATGGCCATCTTGCCAAAAGCAATCTACAGATTCAATTCAATCTATCCCCATCAAAACTTCAACTCAACTCTTCATAGACTTAGAAAGAGCAATTTGAAAATTCATTTGAAATAACAAAAACAAAAACAAAAAACATACAAAACAAAACAAACAAACAAACAAAATCAAGAAAGTGAAAAATATTCTCAACAATAAAAGACCTTCTGGGGGAATCACCATCCCTAGCCTCAAGCTGTATTATTGAGCAACAGTGATAAAAACTGTATGGTAAGGGTACAGAGACAGAAACATAGATCAATGGAATAGAATTGAATACCTTGATCTTTGACAAAGGAGCTAAAAACCATCCAGTGGAAAAAAGACAGAATTTTCAACAAATGGTGCTGGTTCAACTGGCGTCAACATGTAAAGGGATGCACTTTGATCCATTTTTATCTCCAGGTACAAAGCTCAAGTTCAAGTGGATCAAGTACCTCCATATAAAACTAGATGCACTGAAACTAATAGAAGAGAAACTAGGGAAGAGCTTCAAACTAATGGGCACACGGGAAAAGTTCCTGAACAGAACACCAATGGCTTATGCTCTAAGATCAAGAATCGACTAACGGGACCTCAGGAAATTGCAAAACTTCTTTAAGGCCAAGGACACTGTCAATAGGACAAAATAGCAATCAACAGATTGGGAAAAGATCTTTATCAATCCTACATCTGATAAAGGGCTAATATTCAATATATACAAAGAGCACAAGAAGTTAGACTCCAGAGAATCAAATAACCCCATTAAAAAAAATGGGCTAAAGATCTAAACAAATATCGAAATGCAGAGAAACACCTAAAGAAATGTTCAACATCCTTAATCATCCGGGAAATGCTAATCAAAACAACCCTGAGATTCCATCTCACACCAGTCACAATGGCTCAGATCCAAAACTCAGGTGACAGCAGATCCTGGCAAGGGTGTGAGAAAGGGGAACACTCCCCCATTGTTGGTGGGTTTGCAAGATGGTACAACCACTCTGGAAATCAGTCTGGCAGTTCCTCCAAAAATTGGAAATAGTACTACTTGAGGGCTCAGCTATATCACTCCTGGGCATATAAGCCAAAAGGTGCTCCAACATATAACAAGGACACATGTTCCACTAAGTTCATAGCAGCGTTATTTATAATAACCAGAAGCTGGAAAGAACCCAGATGTCCCTCAACAGAGGAATGGATATAAAAAATGTGGTGACATTTACATAATGGAGTACTAGTCAGCAATTAAAAACAATGACTTCATAAAACTCTTAGGCAAATGGGTGGAACTAGAAAATATCTTCCTGAGTGAGGTAACTCAGTCACAGAAGAACACATAAGATATGCACTCACTGATAAGTGGATATTAGTCCAAAAGCTCATAATACCCAAGATACAATTACAGACCACATGAAGCTCAAGCACAAGAAAGACCTAAGTGTAGAGGCTTCGGTACTTCTTAGAAGGGGAAAAATACTCCCAAGAGGAAATACAGAGACAATTTTTGGAGCTGGGCCTGAAGAACAGGCCATTCAGAGACTGCCACACATGGGGATCCATCCACGTGCAGTTACCAAACCCAGTCACTGTTGGGGATTCCAGGAGTTGCATGCTGACAGGAGCCTGATGTAGCTGTATTCTGAGATGCTCTGCCAGAACCTTACAAATACAGAGGTGGATGCTCACTGCCAACCACTGAACTGATAATGGGGCCCCCAATGTAGGAGGTAGAAAAAGGACTGAGGTAGTTGAGGGGCTCTGCAACCCCATAGGAAGAACAACAATATCAACCAACCAGACACTCCAGATATCCCAGGGTCTAAATTACCAACCAAAGAGTACAAATTGAGTGAACATTTTTTAAGAGCTGCAGAGCAAGGGAGCGGCTCAAGCACATGGGCACAGGCATGTAGCTGGGACACTGGTGGGCACAGAGAGAGCTCACTTGTATGAGAGTCTTAGGGGTCACACGTGCGTGGGAAAGCAAGTCTCACAGACAGAGTTCCTGCGGAATGGGTTCTGACCTGCTTTTCACGGGCACAAACCAGGAGCTACAGCAACGAGGAAGGGAAGAGGTAGAGGCCTGGGGATGGGGCCAGGCAGAGATATTGCTTTCTGACTAGTGTAAATTAGACCAAAACATCCCAGGAAATGGGGATAGTCCTGAAAGCCGATAGACCTGTGGGTGAGAATAGGGATTAATTGCCCCGACCAGGGTTGGGGCTAGATTTAGAGTCAGTGCTCCTAAGTTAGAGAGCAGTCTATCCAGGTCAGGCCTGGCATCAAACTGTCTCAGAGAGAGAGAGACTCACCCAAGTGAAAAAGTCCTAGAACGAGGGTCAGTGAAAGGATCTATCCCCAGAGGCCAAGCTCAAGAACGCTCCCCTGAAACCATGTGTACAGCTTGGAAAGCGAAGCTCTGAGGTAAAGCGCACAGAGGTGGAGTAGGTACTGCTCACCAGCATGTGCTTGAAGAGGGCACTGTCCTTAGTGGGCAGCTGTAAGTAGGGCATCATGGTGATGGGGAGGCCTGCTGGAGTGGTGAGTCCTGAGTTCGCCAGCAACCAGCAGGTGGGGGTGGTCTGATGGCGTAGATGGTGTGGCAGCAGCTGCAATCTAATCCCTGTGATTCATGCAGAAGTGGCAATAGATGTAACAGCAGGGCCTAACAGCAGGATGCAGGACAGTGATCTTGGGTCATGTGGGCAGAAGTGGTGTGCATCTCCATTCTTTCTCACTGAAAGGAAAATTATGCGAATTTAAGGTTTAAAAATACAAAATTAAAAGAGTAAGCTCCAAAAGCCACAGACTCAGGGCTAAGCCCTGCCACCAGGAATAGCAGGCCATAAAGATAAAGAAAAGGAATGCAGGAACTAGCCCAGGCTATCGGGACTGATTCATGGGCCATCCGGCAAGAAGACATCCCCCCCAGTTTACTCAGGGTCATACTTTAACTAGATGTCCTCCGGATCCTGATAAGCCCCTGACTTTTAGCACGGACTCTTCTTCTTCTTTGTAACCTCACTGCTATGTTTAAATGAGCCAATTGTGTGTAACCGCGCCAAAACCCCTAGCTTTCCCTATATAAACCCCTGACTTTTGAGTTTCGGGTTCGACTCCCCTGTCTCCTGCATGAGATACGTGTCGGCCCGAAGCTTCGTTATTATTATTAAATGGCCTCTTGCTTTTACATCAAAACCAGTCTCTCGTGTTTCCTGGGGCACGCCATCCCACGACTTGAGCGAGGGTCTGTCATCACCACACCCATAACCAGCACACAGCCCATGGCAAGTGACCACAACTGCACCCCGGGGCCAGAGTGGACCATGGCTCCGTGCTATTATTTTCTGCACTGAGGTCAAGAATATCATGAGAAAGAATGTGTGGATTGCTTTATAACAGACAGGGAACAAATGGATAAAGCCACGGGGTCCTAATATTCTCTTCAAGGCCTAATTTCCTTCCCTCACACTTCCCCTCTGAAAGGTTCCCACCAGCTCTTCTACAGCTTGTGCTAAGGAGCAAGTCCTGGGTAACACTGAAATCCAAAACTCAGGACCTAGAGAAGACTCCAAATGTTCCCATCCTTCCCAAAATACAACATTTATTCAGCCCAGTGTAAGTCCAAAAGTTGATTGAGACTCTAGACAGAGTTGCTCAGCCATCTTGGGGGTATCAAAGGTTGTCCTGAATCTGAAATGCCAACTCAGTGGCACAAATGTAACACAACAGAAAATATAAGGAACTCAAGTACTTGGCAACATCACTAAGTGATTGACTAAGTATTCTTTTCCAAGAAATCCTACTGTATGCAATACTAAATGGTTTTATTCTCAAGGTTATTTATTTAGCAAATATTTAGCACAAAGCTAACTTTTAAAACTGAAGTTGTTAGGTTTCGTTTTTATAACTAAACTAAAGAGAACAAAATAGTGATGTAAGGATGAATTTGTGATGCTTCTAACATTGCGATACTTTGAATGAGAATGGCCTCCAGAGGCTCATACAGATAACATTGTAATATATAAATATTATAATATGTAGATACATAATGATTAATCAGGGAGCAACACTATTGGAAAAGAAGAAGGATGTGTGGCTTAGAGTGGGAGTGTATATGTATTGCCCTATTGTAGGAAATATGTTTTCTGTGATTTCAGAACCCCAGGCTATGCCCAGGCTTATTCTGTTGGCTTACAGATCAGGATATAGCTCTTAGCAAATTATCAAGTATCATGGCTGCCTGCTGCCATTTAAATTAGTTAAATGATTTCATATATATATATATATATATATATATATATATATATATATATATATATATATATGAGTTACCTTATTCATGGATTCATGGTGTCTCTTCACAACAATAGAATCATAACTAAGATAGAAACAATTCTTTATAAGTTCATTCTGGTGAAAATAGGTACTCTACTATAAGACTCATGTCCTTTCTGAAACAAGGAAGATCATATAAGAACACACATACTTTTTTCTCTTTTCAGAGGTATCCACTTTTATTACTAGCACACACATCTAGAAGTTCACAACCTACATAACTCTAACTGTGAAGGCTTCTAGCTCTTCCAGCTTCTGCATAAAATAAAGGGTCATAGAAATATATAGACATTGACACACACGTGAACTTAAAATCTTGTTAGATACCACTAGGCAAATTCTTTTTTTTTTTCTTTATTTATTTATTTATTTATTTATTTATTTATTTATTTATTTATTTATTTTATTAACTTGAATATTTCTTATATACATTTCGAGTGTTATTCCCTTTCCCGGTTTCCGGGCAAACATCCCCTTCCCTTCCCCCCTTCCTTATGGGTGTTCCCCTCCCCACCCTCCCCCCATTGCTGCCCTCCCCCCGACAGTCTAGTTCACTGGGGGTTCATTCTTAGCAGGACCCAGGGCTTCCCCTTCCACTGGTGCTCTTACTAGGATATTCATTGCTACCTATGAGGTCAGAGTCCAGGGTCAGTCCATGTATAGTCTTTAGGTAGTGGCTTAGTCCCTGGAAGCTCTGGTGGCTTGGCTTTGTTGTACATATAGGGTCTCGAGCCCCTTCAAGCTCTTCCAGTTCTTTCTCTGATTCCTTCAACGGGGGTCCTATTCTCAGTTCAGAGGTTTGCTGCTGATATTCGCCTCTGTATTTGCTGTATTCTGGCTGTGTCTCTCAGAGCGCATCTACACTTGCACTTCTTTGCTTCATCCATCTTGTCTAATTGGGTGGCTGTATATATATGGGCCATGGGGCAGGCTCTGAAATGGATGTTCCTTCAGTCTCTGTTTTAATATCTTCCCTGCCAAGGGTATTCTTGTTCCCCTTTTAAAGAAGGAGTGAAGCATTCACATTTTGATCATCCGTCTTGAGTTTCATTTGTTCTAGGCATCTAGGGTAATTCAGGCATTTGGGCTAATAGCCACTTATCAATGAGTGCATAACTAGGCAAATTCTTAAAATGGTGTTTATAGGCAAAGAGCTTTCACCAATATGGTGTTTATAGGCAAAGAGCTTTCACCAATATTTTCCACTTAAAAAAACCAATAAGTTCTTCACACTTATTAAAAAGATATAAAGTTCTAGAAACTGGTGAATGTCAACTAGAGGCCCAAGTATCCCTCCTGCACCATGCATTTTATTTATCAAGCAACAAGCAAAGTAAAAGGTTCACCCAACAGCTTGTAGAAGGAAGAATAAGGGGCAAGCTATCTTATCCATACCTCGTGTGTAGCTTCAGTGGCCAGCTTTCTTCTAGCCAAGGCCTCGAATTATATATGAATCACCAGAATTTAGACATAATGTGGCACCAATGATGGCTGAGTATAAAAACAGACAAAGCAGTGTAGAGGGCATACATTTGGGTCCTAGCCTGTGCTTCCACGGGAGCCACAACTGGGTCCATGGTCCTACAGAAGCAACAGTCTGTTACCACCAAAGGCCAGATGGTGTCCCTGTTATAGGCAGCACCCTGGGGATATCTGAAGACTTGTGTCTGAGGGCTGTACAGAACTGGCCCCACCCCTCACCTGAGCAGTGTGGGAGAGTTGGCCCTGGAGGCATGAGAGCAGGAAAACTGATACTGTCCCTAGTCAGCTTCATCAAGAAATTGGGCATCACACATTTTAGGAGGTGCTGGTGAGCCACACTAAGGTTATGCGCATGGGAGAGCTGGCCCTACCACTCACCTCCCATGTGGTAGCATTAACAAGGAAGATATGCCCTCCTCCCCCTCTCACCTCTCAACACCTGCAGCAGAAGTAAGACCTGTTCCTTGGGTCATAAGAGCAGAACTGACCTTGCCCCTCAGCAACTGTAGCACTCAGGGGAGCAGGCCCTATTGCGGAGAGCTTTTAGTGTCTTTCATAGAAATTTTGGCAAGTACCTGTTACTGGGCTCAAGGAAGTGGGGTCAGATAAGAATATTCACATTTGGGCTAATCCAAGAAACAAGGTAAACACAGCCAAGGAATGTGTGACTTCCCTTTTGTCTTGATAATCCTGTTAAGTCCCTAGACTCTGGAGGACTTTGTTTGATTACTACCTGGTGTGATCTCTTTGATCTTTACCTTGCTTGGTCACTTTGTCTTTGATCTGAAAACTGACTGTATTCTTTGAATGTCCCTAGATTGTTATAAAAGTAGACTGAGAAAAAAAAATAAAGCTGCTTCAGCCTCAGCACTGGCTGGAGTCATGTCATAGTTTTGTCTAATTAGCTTTTTTTCTTTTCAATCCTCACTCCGTCCCTTGAGACCCTTTTGACTGACTGAGCTGGCTTGGTCACCCTGTACCTCCCCTAGGCAGCAGGGGAAAGATAACTCTGGTGGCAGGAGCATGGGAGGTCAGACCCTGTCACTTTTCTACTGTGTGGTGGCATGGGGAAGTAAGAGATGCGGGGGCACAGCCCTTGCCACTTAGAACAGGCAGAAGTGATGTCCCTGGCTTTTACCTGCTGCAGCACTCGGAAGAGCTTGCCCTGCCCTTCACCTGGGCAGTACAACAGTGTTGGTCTTGGATGTGGAGGCTGCAGGTGATGGAGCCTGAGTGAGTGTGGGAAAGCCAGCCCTGCCTCTTGTTTGCTGTGTGGTGTTGTCAGCAAGAGAGATATCTCCACCCCAACCCTTGTACCCTGCCATCTAAGTAAACAGAAAAGCTGGCCTTGGGTTCATGAGGGCAGGAGAGCTGGTCCTGCTCCCCACATGCTGCAGCATTCCTAAGAACAGGCCCAGCACTTCACCAGGGCAGCACAGTAGAGCTGACCCTGATGGCAAGAGGGAGACAAGCAAGCATGGGAGAGATGGCCGTGCAATGTGCCTGATGTGCAGCAGCCTGGGTGAACAAGAGATGCCTTTCCCCACCCTCACCCCTTTCCATCTATGGATGGCAGGAAAGCTGACTCTGGGTCATAAGAACAAGAGAACTAGTCATGTCCCTCACTAGCTGCAATAGCCAGGAGAAGGGGCCCCACACCTTGCTTAGGATGCAAGATAGGGCTGTCCCTGGTTCTGTGAGTTGCCGGCTGAACAGATCAAATACCTCTCAGACCCAGACACAGGGTTTTGAATTGGCCCACCCCAACATTTACCCCATTGATGAACTGCTGGAGTGCAAGAAGGGGCCTCTTTTACAAATCCAAAAATACAAGATCTCCATGACACAGGGAACAACAGGGTATCTGAGAGGAGGCCAGGTCTGGTGAATTTAAGCAGCTGAAGGTACTTGCCATCCAGTCTGATGATCTGAGTTCAATCCCCAGAACGCCACATGGTGGAAAGAGAGAACTGACTCCCACAAATTGTCCTCTGTCCTCCACAGACACACAGTTACACTCATATGTACATATAAACATACATACATACATACATACATATATACTACATACATACTACATACATACTACATACATACATGTAGGGTTATGAGAACCCGCATCTACTTCTACACAGGGCTTAGTTGCTCGGGGAGGCAGGACATGGGAAGTTGACTGTGCTTACCCTACGCCATCATTGGATGGGCATCAGGCAGTGCCATTGGAAGCCGCAGAAGAGCTGAGAATGGAGTGGGGTTCTGCAGGCTGTGTCTAGCCTGGGGCCAGAGGGGAAAAGAGGGGAAGCTCTGGCTAGTTCTGCAGGGAGAGTCCTTGGCTTGTCAGCAGTTGGCTGGGCTGCAGACTTGAGCTTGGTTTGGTAGGAGTGCTAAAAGGACTTCTATGGGAGATTAGACAGAGGCTCTGTAGATGGAGGCCTTCTCCATGGCTCCCCATGGTGGATCCCAATGAAAGAGACAGTCCATAGCTTTAAGGCATTTATTTTCATTGTGGAAAGTAGATGAGTAAAACCATACCCACTTCTCAGGTTGGGCTTGAAATTAAATACCTTTTGCAAGGAGGAGTGTCTTAGAAGGAAACCTCAGTGGCTAAACCTCCAGGTCTTTAGGTACCTCATTAAAATGAAGATTTCTTGAGCCTATATGACCTGCATCCTCCACCAGAAGAGGGACTTGGGGCATTGCCCTTACATGATTGATGGCCACAGTCAAGGATGATGAACATTGAAAAGGATACCCAAGGTTGATATCTGGCATCAACATGTACACATGTGGAGACAATCTGCATAAACACAAAAAAATACCCTGCACCTATACCTGCACAATACACACAAAAAGTACAAAAAAAAGGTAACATTTCAAATCTGTCAATATCAAGACTGCAAAAGACACCTAAGGGTCTGTTCTAACAAGCAAATATGTGACAGAGAGATGAGAAAGACAGGGTATGTGGTGGAGAGTTGGGAGAGAAAGTGAAGCTGAGTGGTCCATGCACTGTGGAGAGCAGGAGAACTGGAGATGTGACTGTGGTGAGGAACAGGCTGATATGAGGAGCCTGTGCAAGTACTTGAAGCCACGGTGATGAATGTGCTGAAGAACCACCACGAAATGTAGTTTTTTAAAGGCCTGAGTGATTCAGTTGTCTTAATGTAGACAGTTACTCCTTCCAAAAATCTTCCTGGAAAAATGGAGTTAATGTCCACCGGCCACATTTTCCACAGGGCATCTTCTCAATAACCTAAAGGGTGAGTCTGGCTTCTAACCCTGGAGCTCCAGGACAGACCCTCACAGGAGATGGCTGTGTAGGGATTTTTTTGGCAAATTTACTCCTGCCATCTATAAATAAGCATCTTCTGTCTCCTTGTAACCTCCAGGACTCACTCAGACAAATCTCATAGGAGTGTTGTAGCAGTTTTCATTTTGCTTCTTATGTGATTTTTCTGCTAGTGGGCATTCATCCATCATTCTACACTGTCCACTGTCGGCGCCAGCACCGACACGGTACCGAGAATCGGGTGAAAGCCTGTGGGATGAAAGAAACACACACACACAGGTTATTCGTGTCAAGCCAGAAGAGGAAGAGCTTCTGGTTTCTTTATTGACCCAACTATATATCCAAAGTACAGCACTTAGCAGGTATCTGCCAAACACAGTGGGGAACCCCTGAGATTCCGTAACAAAGGACCAGCTAGGTGGCCTGAATAAATTAGGAAAATAGCCAGAAGGCCATCCTAATTCCTAAGACTCAGGTGAGAAGTACTGGCCAGACTGCTCCCAGTTGGGGACAAAAGGCTTCCACATGCAAAGGCAGGGCTCAGCAGGGGTCAAACCTTGCTGGAGACCCAGAAGGGTCTTGTTCCGGCTGAAAACATCCCATGGATGCAAACTTCTTGTGCCGTAAACAGGGAGAGGCTTTTGATCCACAATCTAAGACAAAGGCCAGACAGTGACAAGGCAACTAGGCCCAAATCCAATTCGGCTCCCACAGTCCACAATTCTTACTGTAGCCAGAGATATACTTTTTACAATGGAGCAGGCCTATTCCTATGCAGCCTGCATAGGTAGAATCACACTCTTTATCTGTATATGACCCACAGACATTCTTTTTTTCCCACCATCTTTATTAAATTGGGTATTTCTTCTTTACATTTCAATTGTTATTCCCTTTCCTGGTTTCCAGGTTAACATGCCCCTAACCCCTCCTCTTGCAATTTGACTGCCCCTATCTTCCTGTTCCCAGAGGCCTTATATGGTTTCCTCTTGGGCCAGGGATGTGGGCAAGGGTGGGCAGTACTGGCAGTCTCTCCTGCCCTGCAGTCTCAGGAGTGCCCACCTGTCTGGGCCATGAGCTCTCTCTTCCACGGGGTTTGGGAGCAGGGAGCTGTGGGCCAGGATCAGCAAGGTTCAGGCCCCAGCTAGAAACCGAAAGTGCCTGGTCCCAGAGGAAATTTGGCTTTGTGTGTGACCCAGGGACATTCATACATTACTGTATATCACTTCGTGGAGGTATCTCTGTCACCTATTCTTCTACATCCACAGGAATTCAGCCCTTGGTACAGACTATACCACTCATTCTGCTCTGGCTGTTAGCTGCATATCATGGAATAAACAGATCTGTATCACTCCCTTGAAAGTGATGAAATAAAATCTAATATTATGAAGCTTAAACAAGAAAAAAATTTGTCTTGTGGTCCTAAGGGCTAGAATTTCAAGATCAAGATGTGCACATAACTAGTTTCTCCTTCACTTTCCTTAGCTGATAGATGCCTTGTTCATGTCTGCCTGTTGAATTGAAATAGTACTCTCTCCAAAGAGGTATGACATAATCTATATATCACAACCCCAAAAGACCATCAAAAACCACAGATATTTATATTATGACTCATAAAAAATAGAAAAATTCCAGTTATGAGTTCCAGCAACAAGAATAATTTTATGGTTGGAATCACATCATAATGAACTGTATAAAGGGTTACAGCATTAGGAAGTTTGAGAACCAATGTTCTTAAAACATTGCTTTAACATAATGACCTCTTAAAAGGCCATGTTTACAAACACAATTATGTTCTAAGGTACAAGAAGTTAGAACTAAACATATAAGTAAGTCATGACCCTAAGGAGCAAATTGCACATAACAAGATCGTATCTGATTTGGGATGGTTAGGGTCAAAAGAAAAGGTGGGTTCTCATTAAGATCACACGTCAACCTGAACTTCCTCTTCATCCTGGGATAAAGTGTCATGTCTGAGTTTATCAGTTTCTTTTTCTACTCAACCTGCCAGTTGAGGTTGAGAGCTGAGAGTGAAATACCTTCCCACTACTCTCTTGATCCTTCCACCCTCCCAGGAGTCAATGCCCAATTTTCTGCTTGATCTATAGATAGTACAGTCTGTCTTAGAGCTGTACCTGTAGAGCTACTCAGAAAAGCCTGTCTCTCCAACATATGTATCCAATAGGGTAAAGCCAATTGGTTCCCATCTAGCTCTATATTCTTTTTTTTCTCCATCTTTATTAAATTGGGTATTCCTTATTTACATTTCAATTGTTATTACCTTTCCCGGTTTCCAGGCCAACATCCCCCTAACCCCTCCCTCTCCCCTTCTATGTGGGTGTTCCCCTCCCCATCCTCCCCCCCATTACCGCCCTCCCCCCAACAATCTAGTTCACTGGGGGTTCAGACTTGGCAGGACCAAGGGCTTCCCCTTCCACTGGTGCCCTTACTAGGCTATTCATTGTTACCTATGAGGTTGGAGCCCAGGGTCAGTCCATGTATATAGTCTTTGGGTAGTGGCTTAGTCCCTGGAAGCTCTGGTTGGTTGGCATTGTTGTTCATATGGGGTCTCAAGCCCCTTCAAACTCTTTCAGTCCTTTCTCTGATTCCTTCAACGGGGGTCCCATTCTCAGTTCAGTGGTTTGCTGCTGGCATTCGCCTATGTATTTGCTGTATTCTGGGTGTGTCTCTCAGGAGAGATCTACATCCGGATTCTGTCAGCCTGCACTTTTTTGCTTCATCCATCTTATCTAGTTTGGTGGTTGTATATGTATGGGCCACATGTGGGGCAGGCTCTGAATGGGCGTTCCTTCTGCCTCTGTTCTAAACTTTGCCTCCCTATTCCCTGCCAAGGGTATTCTCGTTCCCCTTTTAAAGAAGGAGTGAAGCATTCGCATTTTGGTCATCCTTCTTGAGTTTTACATGTTCTGTGCATTTAGGGTAATTCATAGCTCTAGATTCTTGATTCAAAGTACTTTTGCCCACCTTGAGATAACTCTATCCTATTCACACCCCTAGGTCTCATGGTGCTTTTCTCTCAGATCTGCTCTGTGACGGTCATTCCAGACCATGACAGATAACAGGCAAGATTCACCTTCTCATGTCAGAACCTTCCAGTTTTCATAAAAAATTCTATTGAGGTATTCAAGACAGAGCACCAGATTTGCTGGGTACTGGGCTACTTCTTCAAAAATGTTTATTATTGCTCTAGACTAATTTTTATTATTTGTTTGGTTTCTTACACACATTTACCTACAATTATAGTGATGATGCTTTCTGAGTTCTTTTTATTCAATTAGATTTTTCTCTTTTCACTTGGTTGGGAAGAAGGAAATTAGTGGGGATTACACCTAGCTTTCTTCCTTATGCCCACTTATCACAGGCTCTGATCCTGTTCTACCACATCATGAGCTGGTAAACAATTCCTTAATCCTCTTGTGACTGCACACGAGACAGCTTATCATCACAAGTGAAGCAATCTTATTAGTCCACAAACAACACAGCCTCGGATACTGGCTTACTTTGGAAACATTTCCCATCATGAGAGAAGCAAGTAATCCCTGCAGGTGTCCAAGAAGTAAGAAAATCTACCTCAGCAGGTGTTTGCACTGAATAGAAGTCAACAGGCAAGGGATGTGATCTGAGATTTTTGCTTGCTCATGGACAATGCCAATCTGTAATACTGTTAAAGAATATTAGTCATTGCACATGTTCCCATAGTCCTTGCCAAAACACTAAATGCAGAGCATATCTGTGAAGCAAATGTCTCCTGAGCATTGATCATTCATTGAGAAAATGCTGCTAAGCAATTATTTGACTACAGAAGAGTTTCTGAGCTCATCTCACCTCACTAATTTTAAGCCTAGAGTCTAAAGTTTTGATTTATAACAAAACCCAAATTATCTCCAAGTTTCCCAGACTTGCCATTCTAGGCTCATCCTGTGTCATGAACCCACATTCAGGTTTCCTATGAATCCAGCTTAAGCTCCATCACTGGGGTTTAGAATCTACTTCTCCTTCTGCATGCACACCCTTTGCAGCATTCACCATCATAGCATCTCAAGTCTTAGAGAGTTTATCTGACTTCTTAACCATCAACCTTTCCATTCCTTACTCACTGATTCTCCATTACTCACTGATTCTCCATGTTGAATTTTCTTCATGACACAATGCATAGCACCTGTTATTCATCACCATTGTATTGGAGGTTACCCATGTCTGCATAGCTCAATTGAGGGCAGAAACTTGAATTGACTGCCATACAGACTTGAGGTTGTTGAATTAAGAGCCTCAGGAAGACCCTGAGCACAGCCTGAGCAAAACACCGCCCCTGAGCAGATTCCTGAGAAGGGTTCACCAAAGAACATGTCCCCGGAAGAAAGGAGGATATCTTGCAGTGTAGTGATTCACCTTATATCCATTCCCAAACTCCCCACCCTAAGCTTCAGTTCCTGCTTCATTTCTGCCCCATTTTAAATTGATACCCCTGATTTTGGCCCATGGAGGGTCACACATAAGGATAGGAAGCTGTTATGAAGATCTCATGTCTATGGCATTTATCTAAAACTGAATTGCTGAGAAGTTTTGTACTATGAATAATTACCACCTGTAGGCATAAATTTCTTTTATCCTTTAGGCATACATTTTTGCAGCCTATTTTAATAAAAGTTCACCCTTCCTTTTGCCTACCACACACCAGAGGTAGTAGAAAAGAAGTTATTAGGATATGAGGAAAGTGGACCTGTTTCTCAATAGTTCTTTGGGGATGAGCTCAATCTTCATCTGCAGTCCAGTCCTCTCAGCAGGTAGACAATGCCTGCAAACCAGTAGCTGTAGTTCAATCCTGAAGAAGCCACAAGGCTTGCCAACTGGCCTGAGGCTGCCAAAGCAGCAAGAAGCCTCAGGAATTTTGAGGTTTCAAAGTTTCTTTTTAGTTTCTCTCAATGGCAGTATTACCACAAGTGGAGCTCAACCAATACTTTATAAGACAAACCAATATATGTGTGGCATTAGCAAAGAATAATGAGGCAGAAAAATCAAACCAATGCTCCAATTCCCACTAACTGTGGGGTTGGATTTATACTCCTTCATCACATGTCCTTTTACATGTTTCTTACAGCAAAATATCCTTTTACCTGTGTCTGCTTCAGAAAAGCATTCTTTCATGTGTTTGCCTCAGCGAAACATTCTTTCATCTGTGTGCCCCAGCAAAACATTATTTGACATAATTGGCTTTCCAAAGAAACTAGAAGTTTCTTCTTCAGCCATCCTCTCTACTTCACAGACCTTACAAGCTGCTCATTCTTTTCAAAAATGTGTCCAGATGAGAATGGGACTCTAGTCTACTCTGGGCTTTTCCTTGTCAGAATTTATTCTACTCCCTCTTGGTAACTTCAGTGAGAAGTTCTGAGGCATTTGTACATGAACACTAGAACTCACAAATAGGGAATCTCTTAAATTACATTTTGCAATATCAAGTGTTTATCCACATTAATTGTGTCAATGAAGATCCAGACACTTTGAATAAATGACCAATAAAGAGAAAATGTTTCATTTTTCTCAACTCTCCCCTCAGGATAACTACAATCTTGGAGTCAATTGAAATCAGACACATGCATTCAGAGTCTTGACATTTTAAACAAATATTTTTGAAGTTATTTGACTTTTGATAATGTTTAAATATAACTTGGTAGGTTCCTAAGATTATTAGTTTAGCATGTAAAATTTTGAAATGTAGCTCATTTAAATAATTGTTTAACTAGTCTAATTTTGTCTTACCCAATGGATCAAGGATATCAAATTTTATATATTCAGCATAAAACATAGACATGTTTAGGTCTGTAATAATATTAGAAAGACAACAATACTGGCTAAGAAACTTTGGGCCTCAAGTGTTTGATTTCTGACTGAGTCAACTGCCCAACTCCAAGTGGGGTTTTGAAGTTCATGTGTCCTTACCTAAAATATTTCTTACTTTAAGAATTAAGACACATAGTGGGCAGACTTTGGTAAAAACTTTTAAGTTATAGTAAGATGATAAAGTATGCAGAAATCTGGCTCAGTGTAGCCCAGGCTTTAGTGATTATGGGGTTTTTATTTAGCTTATGTAGTAGTTGGAACGTACTTGGCCCAGGGACTGGCATTAGGAGGCTCCCCTTGTTGAAGTGAGTTTGGCCTTGAGGGAGAAGTATCTTGCTCTGGAGGTGGGTTTTGGGACACTCCCCTAGCCGCATGGGATTCAGTCTTATGATATGAAGCCCCAAAACACCTTATTTCATTGGACATGTCTTTGAATGATAATTACAATAAAAATCAATAAGACCAACATGGGAAATCGATTTTTTATGTGATTTAAACTGAAAATGGAACAGCAGTGTAGTACTAGTATAAACGTAGATATAGCCTACATGATGTAAATAAAAACAGTGGGTGTAGGAAATAAAACACAGGACCTCCAATGGCACTGCCTGCAATAATCTGTCAGCAACTACACCGAAGGAACTGGTGTTCATGGTGTTCCAAGGTGTGCACATGCATGTCTCACTAAAATGATAGCCCATGATCTCATCCTCATGATTTTAGTTGTATCATATTTTTTGAAGTTACAAATCATTGAGGGATGTCTCTCAAGGTGATTGACAGGGCACTTTAGATTAACTCTTCTAAAAAGGGGGAGTGGTATGTCTGCAATTTTATAATTTTTCAAATACAATTCTTGCCCCCTCCCAAAAAATAAGTAATAGTTTATTCTCTAGTAAAATGGCCCTGGAACACAGATTCAGGCTATCCTGAGTTACATGTTCCCATGAAGTAGAGTTTAATAAAAGTTTTATATGACAGAAAAAGACAAAGTTGTAAATCAATGTATTTTTCTAAAATGTCAATGGAAATTTTAGTTAGATGTTACACAGAGAGAGGAAACCTATGCTGTAGAACTGAGATGCTGACGGATGGCATTCTGAGCAATTTGGTTCGTGGAAGCTTTGTTACATTAATACATCTTAAAGGGTTTTACTTATTACTCACAGGATATAAGGTATACCACACAGGTGGGCAAGGAATGCCTATTTACCAGGCCCAATAACCTGCAACATTCCAACCTCACCATCATCAATGAAGTCCTAAGCAGTTAATTAGCCTTGCAGAAAATTTAATAGAAGGTGTGGCTTCTAAATGTCATGACACAAGACAACGCAGATACAAAACGTTTGATTAAAAAAGCTAATGTAGTACTGAAGAGCCCTGCTATCTCTACAGGCTTTCCCATCATTCCTTTCATTCAGTATTTTAAATTTGTGGAGGACGCTTCCCTACTTCTTTCAGAGTAGTTCAAGCTCTAAGAGGACAATTGTGATATTTTCCTTTCTTAAAGTTAGCATTTTACCAGGACAAGAAGGAAAAGCCCAAAGCTAATTAGTTTGTTTTCACAACCTTCATGCCTGCTAATATCTGCCTAACAAAGAAGCAGAACTCTGACTCCAAGGGCCTGCGAGGCTCTCAGGGAGCCTGGTGGTATTCATATAATGGCAGGCATACTCTTATTTCCTTGTTACCTCTGCCTCACTCTGCAAAACTGGTGCCTGAGTAGCCTGATCTATGGCCCGCCCTAGGGGAGGAGAGAACAGAATTAAAGTAAAAACTGCCCATAGGGTTCCCCTGCAGGTGGCATGCATCTGGCAGAATTCAAAAGGTATCCTGAAAGAACAGTCTAAAGACAGTGAAGTCATCAACCTTCAACAAGCAGGGAGCAAAGGCCAAGGTATAGAAAGACTCTCACCTGAAATCCTGTAAGTATTACTGTTTTCCTCGGTTACCCTTGAGGGCAGACAGCAAGGTCAGGAAGAGGGGAAAGGGTAGTCACTGTAGCAGAGAAGAGAGTGCTACATTTGCAGTGATAAAGCAGAAATGTCTTGTTATGCCTTTATCCCCAAATTTCACAAGTTCTGGGTTCCATTGATCTTATTGTTAGATTTAAAAGTAAGACTTCCCTGAAGGATTTGCAGAACTCCTCATCAAGAACTGTCAAGTATCTTTGTCCCTGACGGAAGACACCAAGGTTAAATGAATCTGCCGTAAAGCAGGACCAAGATTTCCTCAGTGGATGGTTGATACTGGCACTGTATGTCTGAGGAGCTACCATGGGCTAGCTGTTCTGAAAAAAACAAAAACAAAAACACAAACAAAGTTGGGAAGTCCAGGGCTGACTGCAGAGTCCAAGGAACCACAGCCTTCTGTGTTTCCTTCTGAGGAAAGGGGTAGTAGCTTCCTTTTTTCTTTTCTCAGGAGGAACTCAGGCCTTTACTGCAGACCTTTGCCTTTGACTGCCTGGGTTCACAAGAGAGTTTTCACAGCTTTCCCAAGAGTGCTGTGAGTATAGATACCTAGGGGCCTCTCAGGATACTGAAGCCTTGAAAGGTTATGGCATTCCAAGAACAGAAGAGAAACTAAAAAGTTTTCTTGCAGAAGTACCAGGACCTCAGGCTCCCTAAGAGCATCCTCCTTCAAGTCAGAGACAGGTTGATTACGGAAAGCACCCTCAGGTGCTAGAGGCACAAAGGAATTCTCTCATGGAGACAGGATTTAATTGCCTGACACAGTTCATGGGTCTTCCTTTGACCTGACAGCCTTGGAGCTGAACACTGCCCCTCTCTGGGATTTGATACTGAAAGTGAAGAGAACGGTCCCTGATATCCTTGAAATCACCCCCACTGGGCCACTGTAAAGAGGCCTTTTGGTTTTTCACCCTGGCATGGGAACACAGAGAAGAGAACAATGACATAGATGGCTTGGACCCAGGCATCTGCAGGAGTTCCTGAAGTGAGAACCCTCAGAGTTCCTCCAGCTCCAGTGTGGATCTGGAGATCCTGAAACTCTCAAGGTACTCAAGGATAAAACCCTCACCCTCCAAGAGCACAAGAGAGCTGGCTCTGTGCCATTGTTATTTTCCCACAGAGACTTCACATGCCAGGCTGTCTGTAATAATCAATGCAGGGTAAGCAGGACTAGGCAGGAATCAAACTATTACTCAAGGCAGAAAAGGTCATGGGTGGATATTTGAGGAGAGTCACTTAACCATCATAGCAGGAAGCAGGCTTCCATTATATGCCATCATTGCACTAGCATTGCCAAGTTCTTCAGACACAGTTCTTCCAGCCAAAAGGCAGAAACAAGTTTAATCATAGAATTCAGTAGCAAAGTTTACTTCAGTATCCCTGTTTTTATATGTCATTAATTGTTTTTTTACTAAACTGAATGTGTTCACATTCACTATCAATTTAAGAGTTTATTTCTCTAAGAAACTAAGATTTGTTTTCTGTCTTAGTATAAAAACTTGAAAAGAAAACTAAAAATCCTTAACACATATATCCTAAATGGTCCTTCTTGCCCGTTTTCAAAATAGAGAAATTTTACTTAAGCCACAAATAAGAGATTAAGGAAATTCCAGTTCAGGGAAGGGATGAAAGAAAAAGGGACTTCCAGTTCAGGTAACAAAGCCGACCTTGAAAAGCCTGCAAAAACAAACATTAGGAAACTGGATATGTGCGGCAAACAACCTGTTTGCCCAGAACTGGGTGAAAAAGGCAAAGGACATTTCAGGGTCCCTAGAAAGGGGAATGCAGCTGTGAGTATAGCAGGCTGAACAGCTATCCCCTGGGGACATGGCTAGAATGCCAACTGGAGCTACATTTGTAACATTTTTAAATTATAATACAATTACATCATTTCCCCCTTCTCTTTCCTCCCTCTAATCCTTCCCATGCCCTCTTTATTTTAGTTGTTACACACACACACACACACACACACACACACTCCTAAATGTATAAAAACAATCAGCCCAGTTACTTGTATAATGTTACTTGTTGACCACTTATATTGAAAAATCTACTTGGAAATGGGAGTCTTTTTCTAGGGAAGACAATTTCTCCCACTCTTAGTTTTCCTTACCACAGAATTTAAATGCATAAATATCAGCACCAAAATTCCTTGCAGCATTGGGAAATGGAAATAAATGACCTAGTTCAAACGTGGCTTCTTCAAAGGACCCTGGAGAAAATGGTCCCCTTGGAATTGGAGCTATGGCTCTGTGGTTAAGAGCTTTACAACCATCTGTAACTTCAGCCCCAGAGCATTCAGTACCCTCTTCTGGCCTTCTCAGTCACTGTCAGCACATGGTGTACAGATATGCATAAGCTGATACCATTAAGTAATTTTTAAGTGGTCCCATATGAGCAAAAATGGAGACTCAGATGTAGATAAACAAGTATCTTCTCAGTTCAGTTAGGCAAGAACCAATGCAACAGAGCAAGCCATGAAGCTCGTCTGTCCCAGCAACCTCAAAGACAGCAGTCATCACAAAAGCAAACTGCAAGTTAGCAATATCCTGAATCTGTATCTCATGTCCTGAGCTTCTCTGAAGAGATAAGCCTTCAACAAAGCTGTAGTGTTAGCTCCTATGGAAATGAACTTGCTATCTTAAACACTACTCATTAGGGAAAGGAAAGCTACTAGAGTCCTAAGACTTCCTAAAAGAGCCCAAGTAGTGGTGAATGCCTATAATCTCAGATTTTAGGAGGCTAAGTCCTAAGATATAAAACAGAGGGAATGCATGTTTGAGGAGATAGCTATATCAGACTCCTGTCAGCATGCACTTCTTGGCATCAGCAATACTGCACTTCTGAGAGTCCTGCTGTCTCCCCAGAGAATCTGGGTACAGAAAGCTGTGGGACCACCTTAGCCCTGGGCACAGGCATAAACCAGAAGGATCCTGTCCTGGGATTCTCTGTCCTGAGGGCTCCAGGAAAGTCCTTTGGAGAAGAAGTGGTGGTTTTCTGTTTCAGATGTGTCAGCAATCCTGGCAACTGGCTTTCAGCTCTGGTGCACAGAGTCTGGAAGGATCTTGCCCTTACTACTCCTAGGTTACTGTGTCCAGAGGACTCCAGGCAGTTTCCTCTTGGTCCAGGAATGTGAGCAGAAGTGGTGGTCTCCCCTGAGCTTTCAGGATTGTCCGAACTTCTGAGAGTCCATCTCTTTCTCCCATGGGATTTGGGTAGAGAGAGCTGTGAGACCAAGTCAGCTCCCTTGAGATTGTAATTTAATTACAATCGCTCCTACTTCCAACTTTCCTACTGTTACTAATGTAAGGTTAAGGTCTCATGGATTTTTCCCGGATCCAGTAGTTTGGGCAATAATGTTGGTGAAACTTTTCGATATTAATAGATTTATGCTAATGTATTCTGATATTAGTAGAAGACACAATCTCATAGCAAAGGCACTGATCCTCAGATCTTACAATCTTTCTGCCCTGTCTTCTGAATTATTCTTAGAGCCTTAAGCATGGTAGTATTTTGCAGATGTATTAATCAGAATGAGATTCCACATCTCAGCATCTTTATTGGCTATTGTTTTCTGTATTTCTGTCTTTTACCTGAGAAGTTGATGAAAAGTGAAGATTAAACTTATCTGTGGGTATAAAAACTTGCTTCAAGTTCTAATATGTGTCAAATTTGTAGAAAGTTCCATGGGCTCTAGGACTGTGGTGTATTCTTTAGTGTTTGAATAGAATATTCTGAAGATATGTTAGGTCTATTTGATTTATAATTTCTTTCAACTCAAAATTTCAATTAAGTTTTGTTCAGATGATTTGTCTGTTGGTCAGAGTGAGTAATTGAAATCACACACTATAACAGTGTTGGGATAATGGTTGGTAGATATAATCTCTCTCTCCCTCTCTCTCTCTCTCTCTCTCTCTCTCTCTCTCTCTATATATATATATATATATATATATATATATATATATTATAATGTATATAGTCCCTGTGTGTATTTATTACTTTTCTATTGCTGTGATAAAATACCATGAACAAGACCACTTAAAGAATGAAGTGCTTGTTTGGGCTGATGGTTTAAGAGGGATAAGAGTCAGGGTTGGGGATTTGGCTCAGTGGTAGAGCGCTTGCCTAGCAAGTGCAAGGCCCTGGGTTCGGTCCCCAGCTCCAGAAAAAAAAAGGAAAAAAAAAACAAAAAACAAAAAACAAAAAACAAAAAAGAGGGATAAGAGTCTTCTCAACATCCTGAAAAATCAGCATGAATAGTAAAGTAGAACATCAAACTGAGGGCTCCCTCTTGGACCATAATCCAAAAGCTAGAGAGAACAAACTAGAAGTAGGGAGAGATCTTAAGCTCTCAAAACCCACCTCAGTGAATACTTCTTCTGACAAAACTGCACCTACAAAACTGTTTCACCAGCTGAAGACCAAGTATTCAAATGCCCCAGACTATGAGGCTGGGCCCTTTCTCACTCAAATCAACATACTACTTAGTAAATTTGTGTTTGGAGTTATGTAATTTGGGAGGATTGTTCCTTTAATAAGTGTGAATTAACATTACTTATCTCATTAGAGCAATTTTGCATTGCTGTCTGTTTTGTCAGATACTAAAGAAGCTATTAAGTTTTGTTCATTAGTTCCATTTGCTTCATATAGCTTTCTCTAGTCTTTAAGTGTGTATCAATAGGTATGAGGTATGTTTCTTGGAGGCATCGAAAAGATGATTCCTACTTTCTAACCCAGTCAAATCTGTGTCTTTTTATTGAAGAATTGAAAACATTAATATTAAGGGTTATGTGGAACAATAAATTCCTGTCATTGTGCTTTAGAATAATTTATTTCCTCTGATTTTATGGTTATGTTTATCCTTCTCTTCCAGTATCTTTTGTAGATATGAATTGGTAGCCATAAATTTCTTTAATTTGTTTTTATCATAAGCTGTTTTTGATCCTTTAATTTTAATACAGTTTTGCTGGGTATAGCAGTCTGAGTATCACTGTTGGTCTTGGAATACATCTTTCTATGCCCTTTCAGCTTTAAAGTTTTTTTGTACAATAATCAAATGGTATTCTGAAGAGCCCTCATAATAATCAAGTAGTATACTGATGAGCTTTCATTTATAAATAATTTGATCTTTTTCTCCTAAAACCTTTAATATTCTTTCCTTAGGTTGTCTTTATAATGTTTTAACTATAATATGTCCAAGGGAATTTCATATATATATATATATATATATATATATATATATATATAATCTAATTGTAGTTTTGTTCTGGGTAGGTATCACTTTCTTCTGGTTTGGAGAATTTTCCTTTTATGGTTTTATTGAAATTCTTCACTATAGCTTTACTAATGCTATTAGTCATCTATTTCTATGCTTATAAATCTTGAAGTTTTTCAATATTGTGCTTGAGTTCTCCAGTGGGAGAACTGATATTTCTGATTGTATTTTTTCTAAATTTACCACTTATGTTTTCTGAGTTATCCAATTCCTCTACCTTGCCTTTCAGCCCGATTTTTTTCTATTTTTACATGTTCCACTCTGTTGGTAATGTTTACCAGTGGGAATTTTGTTTGGATTATTCAGTTCTTCATTTTTAGTTTAATTTTAGTTTGAGTTTTCTCCAGGAATTATACTTTCTATTTTTTTATAATTCTATTTTTATTTCTTGAATTGACTTCCTTATTTTGTATATCTTTTTATTATTTATCTTATTTGAGTTGTTTCAACATGATTATAATCGTTCTTTTGAATTCTTTTCTGGAGATTCTTCTGTGCAAATTTCATTAAATGTTGTTATTAAGCGACTAATGATTTGTAAATGAGGCTTATTGGCTTGGATTATCATGTTGTTTCTGTTCCTGCAGTGGGAAACGCACATCTGCAGCTAGTTTACTGGTTTGTCTTTTGTTCCCCTTCATCGGCAGTTTTTATTTTAAAAAATTTAAGTGCTCTCTTTTTCTTTCCAGGGTGGCATTTACATGTTCATTGGAGGACTAACTCATAGTAGGTTTGAGATGTCATAATTCTCTGTGAGACTTAGATTTATGGTGGTATGCTCTACCTCAAGTTCTCTTCAGAGGCTTGCTATTTTTCTATGTCAGTTAGGACCTGTCTGGTTCTCACACTTTCTCTGTGATTTATTAAACTCTATACACATCTACGGGCCTAACTCAGATCTGGTCTCCACCCTGAGTCTGCAGCTTTCAAGAAAATCATTGGGCATTATGGAACTCCAAAGCAACAGTAGGCTCTGTCCCCACCTTGGGTCCATACCTTTTACTGAAACCATTGGGAAATATAGAATTTTCTATATACATGTGTTCTTAATTCAGAATCAAATTTCTCTGTAGTCTCTTTTAATCATCACAAGACCATTCTATATTTTCATTATTTAATGATAAATAATGTTGATGCTTTTGAAGGATTCAAGTCAGTTATCCCATATTATCTTCCATACTCTCATGTGTCTAAGTGTGTCTTCATGTATGATATTCAAGTTAAATATTATCACTAAAATATTTCTTAGGCCATGATATTTACATGTGATTGTGCTGTAGTAGACAATATGTCAAAGTTACTGATTCTAATTCAGATTACATGGTATTACAGAGTATCTGGCCAAATCTCCTCTCTGTGTGGGACATTTCCTCTTAGAAATCTGAATTATATGAATAGCCTATTTTAGTCAACTTTTTACTCCTGATTATTTGGAGGTATTCTATTTATTATAGTTATAAAAAGCATACTTGATAAAGTTTATTCTTAATAGTAAAAGAAAGAAAGAGCCAGAAAACATGGAATGACAAGAAGATGAAGATAACAGGCTATACCTAGAAAATACTGAGTAAAGATTATATATGTACATTTTTTATCAGACAAACTAAGCTTTAAAGGAAAAGGATCAAGACCCAGTGTGGTGGCTAATGCCTATAATCACAACCCTTGGAAAGCTGAGACCAAGGCCAGCCTGGGCTATATAGTAAATAATAGGCCAGCTCTAGGGTACAGAAAAAAAAAAAACCTGTATCTTAGTCACATTTTTACTGCTATAATAAGACATCATTACCAAGCCAACCTATAAAAGAGTTTATTTAATCTTATGATTGCAGAGTGCTAGGTTACAATGGCAGAGCAAAGGCATGGTGAAAAACAGCTGGAACAGCAGCTGAGAGCTCATATCTTGATCAATCAACAGTACTCAGAGAGTACACTGAAATAGGCACAAATCTTTGAAACCTCAAAGCCTACCCTCAGTAATATACCTCCTACAACAAGGCCATAACTCCTAATCCTTCCCAAACAGTGCCACCACCTTGAGATTAAGAATTCATACATATGAACACCATAGGAGCCATTCTTATTCAAACAGTCACATCCTACTCCCTCGTACCCATCAGGAGCCATAATATAAATATCATGCCATTATTATAATATAACCTATTATAAAATTCATTTAGTCCTAGTTTAAAAGTCCTCATAGTCTTTCAGTCTTAATACTATTTAATAGTCCAACACTAAAATTCACTTGTAAGACTCAAAACAATATAATTTTAATCTCCTATAAAATAAAAAAGTAAATTATATACTTCCAATACATGATGGCATAGAATTTCTGTACAGGAAAAATGGGAACAGGGTGAGATTCTGGAATAAAGGAAGGCCACAACCCAGCACAACAAATTCTAAATCCTGTAGCTCCATATCTGATACATGTGTCAGGTCCCAAAGAAACCCAGGACAAGTCTGACTCAGTACTTATGGCTCCTATCAGCGTTTTTCACTTTCCCTACCCTAACTCTCTCCATTGCAGAGACTGGGCTTTTCTCCCCACACCTTCTCTGATTCCTATATAACATCAGTCATCTTAGTTATGTTGTCTCCTGGTCTCTGGGTTCAGAGACACCTTTTTGTTTTGTGAAATATAAAAAAGCAACCTACACTGGTGCTGGCTATGCTCTAGTAACATGGCTTCCCCACCTCCGGGGGGAGAGGGGATGACCTCTCAACTTGCCATTCTCTTGGTGAGTATCCTGCTCATATTCCCAGCCATCTGCCCCCTTTGGTTAGCTGTCACAAATCCCTATAACCCAGTAAAATCAAAAGTATAGAGTCTTATTATTTATCAGTCAGATTTATGTCAGTCAATTCTCAACCCACAAAACATCCACACAATGAACTCAGAGCCAATTGATATGATATAAGCTGCCCACCACATTGGACAAATTGTCCTGTATTAGTCCATCCCTTCTATGGTATTCATAGCTATCTGGCTATTTAAAGCCACATCGATCTGGTTCCTCCTCTTCCTCCATCTTTCTTCCTTCTTCCTGTGTGTCCCTATATATCCCATCTCTAAAACACTCAGCCCACCTTTATTCACAGAGCCCAATCACAGGCTCTAGCCTTTTCTTGTGCCTGCCTCACCTGCATACAGACAGAAATCCACACATTTTCTGTTGTTGCTTCTTTAGGAGAAAGTTCTTTAGGTCTTTTCCTTTCAAAAGTTGGAACCGTCATTAGGTAAAGTCATTTCCTGAGGGTATCCCTCTGTTTACTCCATTTTGAATCAGACCTTTTGAGTGTAGCCTCAAGAAAACTCTTAAAACAATGGCAGAAGGCAGATACGTTGCATGTATACTGATCTATCAGAGGAATACTTCTGTCTTAGGGTTTCCATTGGTTTGGAAACACACCATGACCAAGACAACTCTTATAAAGAAAACATTTAATTGGGGACAGCTTACAATTTCAGAGGTTCAGTAGATTATCATCATGACAGAAAGCATGGCAGAATCCTGCTAGAGAAGAAGCTGGTAGTTCTACATCTTGATCTGTAGGCAGCCTGGAAGAAGACTATATTCCAGGCAACTAGGAGGAGGAGAACACAAATCCTCCAACAAGGCCATACCTTCTAATAGCGCTGTCCCCTGTGTCATGCATATTCAAACCAGCACAATTCACTCCTTGGCTTGTTCAAACATATGGGAGCCATACCTAGCCACAGCATAATGCAAAAATACATTTAGTCCAACTTCCAAAGTCCCTATAGTCTGTAATACTGTCAGCAATGTTAAAAGTTCAAAGTATCCTCTGAGATTCATGCAATCTCTTAACTGTAATAATATCCTGTAAAATCAAAAGCAAAAAGCAAATCACATACTTCCAACATCATAGGATATACATTACCATTCCAAAATGTGATAGTGAGGAAATATTGGATCAAAGCAAGACAGGAAAACAGCAGGACAACTCTAAACTCTGCACCTCTATGTCAGATACCAATGCAGTCTTCAGATCTATAACTCCTTTCATCTTTGTTGATTGCAACAACTTCTTTCTCTTGGGCTGGTTCCACTCCCAGTTAGTTTTCCTCAGCTCGTGGATCTAGCATCTCTAACATCTTGGGGTATCCAAAGCAACTTCACCCTTACAGCTTCTTGTTCCAATGTCTGGGATCCACACTTTATCTTCTGGTCTCCTCTAAGGAGCTTGGGTCACTTCCCTGGCTCTGCCCTCTGTAGCACTCTAAGCTCCGGTTAACTCTATTCCACTGTGGCTGCTGTTCTTAGTGGTCATCCCATAGTACTACTAGAATCTCCAATATGTGGGGGTCTCCCATAGCAATGATGCCTCACCAATAGCCTTTCCTAGGCTCTGTTCATGGAGCCAAGGCTCAACTTCTTTGCATAACCCATGACCCCTTCAGTCCTAGGCCATCTACTGCAACTGAGGATGGCCGTCTCTGAACTCTCACAGAGAGAGACAAGCCTCAACTGCTCTCCATGACCCCTGATGTCTTCAAAACCAGTTTCACCTGAATGATTCCTACACATTACCATGCCCAGCTGTAACACAAAGTATAACTTTGTTTATCTCTGGAGCATAGCTTCTTTGTTCTCTCAGAAAACACTTCCCAGAAGATTTCACTCAATGATGCTGGTCTTTTGTTAATGATTGCTAGTTTCTTGGCCCTGGCTTATTAGCATTGTTGTCCCAGTAATCTATCTACTCTTAACTTTAAATCTAGGGCACCAAAGCTGCTGAGTTCTGCTGCTTGCTGGGTCCAGAATATTCTGCCTTTGTTCTATTACACTGTCACCAGCTTGTTTTCTAGTTCCTTCAAGTCTAACCTTGGCAGTCCTGGAATTTACTTGCAGACTGACCTTGAACTCTGCATTACTCTGTCTCTTTCATCCTGGCATTAAAGGCATGTACCACCACACCTAAGTTTTTCTCTACCAGGAAATTGCTTTGTACCAAGCGGGCCTTTAACTCATACAGTTTGCCTCCTTTTCCTAAGATTATATGTGTGTTCTGCCATGCTGGGGCCTAAGCTTCTCATGGCCACTATCCCTCAAGATCTGAATAAAAAGCTTGTGTCATTCAGTCTCAAGTTCAGGTCATGTTTGTGCTCTACGTTTCTGAGTTGTAATTATTTTCAGATTAAAACCTCAAATGAAAACAATAACCAAGTAATAATAACGCCTAGATAAAACTACCCCTTGTACAACTATAAAAGCATAAACAATAAGCATGGCATTGGTGTGGTCTTTGCCTCTAAGTTGCCACTCACTTAATCTATTTATCTCCTTGAATACAGAATTTATATCTATTCTAATTCCAGGTGCCCCTTCATTCTTTTTTATTTCTTTGTAAAGGTATGTTTTTATTGGATATTTTTATTTACATTTCATATATTATTCCCTTTCCAGGTTTTCTGTCCATAAACCCCTATCCCATCCCCCTCCCACTTCTTCTGTGAGGGTGTTCCCCCTCCCCAACCACCCATGGCTTCCCATTTCCCTGCCCTGGCATTTCCCTACACTGGGGGGACCAGCCTTGGCAGGACCAAGGACTTTTCCTCCCATGGTATCAACAAGGCCATCCTCTGCTATATACTTAGCTGGAGCCATGGAACTGTCCAGGTATACTTTTGGGGTAGTGATTTAGTCCCTGGGAGCTCTAGTTGATTGGTATTTTTATTCTTATGGGGTGCAAAGCCCTTCAGCTTCTTCAATCCTTTCTCTAACTCCTCCAAAGAAGAAGTTCAATGATTTGCTGCTAGCATTCGCCTCTGTATTTGTCATGCTCTGGCTAAGACTCTCAGGAGAGAGCTTTCTCAGACTCCTGTCAGCATGCACTACTTGGCCTCAGCAATATTGTCTGGGCTTGGTGACTGTATGTATATGGGCTGGATCAGCAGGTGGGGCAGGCACTGAATGAGCATTACTTCTGTTGCTGATCCAAACTTTGTATCCATATCTCCTACTATGAGGAGATATGTTCCCCCTTTTATGAAGGACTGAAACATTTGGTCATCAATCTTCTGAGCTTCATGTGGTCTATACATTGTATCTTGGGTAATTCCAGCTTTGGGCTAACATCCACTTTGGGCTAATATACCATGTGTATTCTTTTGGGACTAGGTTACTTCACTCAGGATGATATCTTCTAGTTCCATATATTTGCCTATGAACTTCATGAAGTCATTGTTTTGTTTTTTTAAGATTTTTTAAAATTTATTATATATAAGTACATTGTAGCTGTCTTCAGACACACCAGAAGAGGGCATCGGATCTCATTACAGATGGTTGTTGGCCACCATGTGGTTGCTGAGATTTGAACTCAAGACCTCTGGAAAAGTAGTCAGTGCTCTTAACCACCGAGCCATCTCTCCAGCCCCAAAGTCATTGTTTTTGATAGCTGAATAGTACTCCATTGTGTAGATATACCACATTTTCTGTATCCATTCCCCTGTTGAAGGGCATCTGGGTCCTTTCCAGCTTCTGGCTATCATAAATAAGGCTGCTATGAAAAGAGTGGAGCAGCTGTCCTTATGTTGGAGCATCTTTTGAGTATATGCCCAGTAGTGGTATAGCTGGGTCCTCAGGTAGTACTATATCCAATTTTCTGAGGAATCTCCAAACTGATTTCCAGACTGGTTGTAACAGCTTGCAATCTCACCAACGATGGAGGAGTGTTCCTCTTTCTCCACATTTTCACCAGCATCTGTTGTCACCTGAAGTTTTGATCTTAGCCATTCTGACTGATGTAAGGTAGAATCTCAGGGTGGTTTTGATTTGCATTTCCCTGTTGACTAATGATGTTGAACATTCCTTTAAGCACTTCACAGCCATTCGATATTCCTCAGCTGAAAATTCATTGCTTAGCTCTGTACCCCATTTTTTTTTTTTTTTGGCATTGATCACTATTTTCCTTTTTTTATTTTATTTTATTTTTTTTAACTTGAGTATTTCTTATTTACATTTCGAGTGTTATTCCCTTTCCCGGTTTCAGGGCCTACATCCCCCTAATCCCTCCCCCTCCCCTTCTATATGGGTGTTCCCCTCCCCATCCTCCCCCCATTGCCACCCTCCCCCCAACAATCACGTTCAGTCTTAGCAGGACCCAGGGCTTCCCCTTACACTGATGATCTTACTAGGATATTCAATGCTTCTGTACCCCATTTTTAATAGGGTTGTTTGACACTCTGGAGCCTGACTTATTCAGTTCTTTGTCTATATTGTATATTAACCCTCTCTATTGGATGTAGGATTGATAAAGATCTTTTCCCAATCTCTTGGTTGCTCTTTAGTCCTAATGTCAGTGTCCTTTGCCTTACAGAAGCTTTACAATTTTATGAGGTCCCATTTGTTGATTTTTTTTTTATCTTAAAGCATAAGCCATTGGTGTTCTGTTCAGGAAATTTCCCCCAGTGCTCATGTGTTTGAAGATCTTCCCCACTTTTTCTTTTATTAGTTTGAGTTTATTTGATTTTGTGTGGAGGACTTTGATCCACTTGGACTTGAACTTTTTACAGGACCATAAGAATGGGTCATCTGCATATTTCTACATGCTGACCTCCAATTGAACCAGTACCATTTGTTGAAAATGTTATCCTTTTTTCTGTATGGTTTTAGCTCCTTTGATCAAAGATCAAGTGGTGTGTATTCAATACTGGGTCTTCAATTCTAGTCCATTAATCTACCTGACTGTCTCTGTACCAAAACCATACAGTTTTTATCACTATTACTCTGTAATACTGCTTGAAGTCAGGGATAGTGATTCCCCTAGAAGTTCTTATATTGTTGAGGATAGTTTTTGCTATCCTGGGTTTTTTGTTATTCCAAATGAATTTGCAAATGGCTCTTTCTAACTCTACAAAGAAGTGAGTTGGAATTTTGATGGGGATTGCATTAAGTCTGTAGATTGTTTTTGGCAAAACGGCCATTTTTACTATATGAACCCTGCCAATCTGTAAGCTTGGGAGATCTTTCCATCTCTGAGATCTTCTTCAATTTCTTTCTTCAGAGACTTGAAGTTCTTGTCATACAGATGTCTCACATGCTTGGTTAGAGTCACACTGAGGTATTTTATATTATGTTATGTATGTATGTTATGTGAAGGGTGTTAGTTTCCTAATTTCTTTCTCAGCCTGATTCCTTTGAGTAGAGGAAGGCTACTGATTTGTTTGAGTTAATTTAATGCCCAGCCATTTTGCTGAAGACGTTTATCAGACTTAGTACTTCTCTGGTGGAACTTTTGGGGTCACGTAAGTGTACTATGATATCAGCTGCAAATAGTGTTATTTTGAATTCTTCTTGTACAATTTGTATCCCTTTGACCTCCTTTTGTTGTTTGATTGCTCTAACTATGACTGCAAGTACTATATTTAATAAGTAGGGAGAGAGTGGGCAGCCTTTCCAGTCCCTGATTTTAGTGGGATTGCTTCAAGTCTCTCTCCATTTAGTTTGAGTCTGGCATTTGTTTATGTAGTAGATTACGTTGATGGATTTCTATATATTGAACCATCCCTGCATTCCTGGAATGATGCCTACTTGATCATGATGGATGATCATTTTGCTGTGTTCTTAGATTCAGTTTGTGAGAATTTTATTGGGTTTTTTTTTTTTTTGCATAGATATTCATAAGGGAAATTGGTGTGAATTTCCCTTTCTTTGTTGGTTCTTTGTATGGTTTAGGTATCAGTGTAATTGTGGCTTCATAGAAAGAATTGGGCAGTGCTCCTTCTGTTTCTATTTTGTGAAATAGTTTGGACAGTATTGGTAATAGGTCTTCTATGAGGGTATGAGAGAATTCTGCACTAAACCAATCTTGTCCTGTTGGGAGACATTTAATAACTGTTTTTATTTCTTTAGGAGTTATGGGGTTGTTTAGATGGTTTATTTGTTCCTGATTTAATTTTGTTACCTGGTATCTGTCTAGAAAATTGTCCATTTCATCCAGAGTTTCCATTTGGTTGAATATAGGCTTTTGTAGTAGGATCTGATGACTTTTTGAATCCTCAGATTCTGTTGCTTTGTCTCCCTTTTCATTTCAGATTTTGTTAATTTTAATACACTCTCTATGTTTAGTCTAGCTATGGGTTTATCTTGTTGATTCTCTTATAGAACCAGTTCCTGGTTTTGTTGATTCTTTGTACAGTTCTTTTTGTCTTTACTTGGTGGATTTCAGGCCTGGGTCTCATTATTTCCTGCTCTCTACTCCTCTTGGGTGTATTTGCTTCTTTTTGTTCTAGAGCTTTTAGGTGTGTAGTCAAGTTGCTAATGTATATGCTTTCCAATTTCTTTTTGCAGGCATTCAGAGCTATGAGCTTTCCTGTTAGCACTGCTTTCATTCTGTCCAATAAGTTTGGGTATGTGGTCCCATCATTTTTCTTAAATTCTAAAAAGTCTTTAATTTCTTTCTTTATTTCTTCCTTGACCAAATTATCATTGATTAGAGCATGGCTTTCTGTCATGTTTGTTGTTATTGAAGACCAGCTTTTGTCCATGGTGATCTGATAGGAGGCATGGTATTATTTCCAACTTTTTCTATCTATTGAGGCGTATTTTACAATCAATTATATGGTCAGTTTTGGAGAAGGTAACATAAGGTGCTGAGAAGAAGGTATATTCTTTTGTTTTATGATGGAATGTTCTGTAAATATCTCTTAAATCCATTTGGTTCTCAACTTCTGTTAGTATCTCTGTTTCTCTATTTAGTTTCTGTTTCCATAATCTGTTCATTTATGACAGTGGGGTATTGAAATCTCCCACTATTATTATGTGAGGCTCAGTGTGTGTTTTGAGCTTCAGTAAGGTTTATTTCATGAATGTAGGTGCCCTTGCATTTGGAGCATAGATATTCAGGATTGAGAATTCATCTTGGTGGATTTTTCCTTTGATGAATATGAAGTGTCCTTTCTTATCTTTCTTGATAACTTTTGGTTGATAGTCAATTTTATTTAATATCAGAATGGCTATTCCAGCTTGTTTCTTGGGACCACTTGCTTGGAAAGTTGTTTTCCAGCCTTTTACTCTCAGGTAGTGTTTGTCTTTGTCACTTAAGTGGGTTTCCTTTATGTAGCAAAATGTTGGGTCCTCTTTACTTCTCCAGTCTGTTAGTCTGTGTCTTTTTATTGGGGAGCTGAGTCCATTGATGTTAAGACATATTAAGGAATATTGACTCTTGTTTCCTGTTACTTTTGTTTTTAGAGGTAGAATTATGTTTGTGTGGCTTTCATCTTTGGGGTTTGTTGCAAGAAGATTATGTTCTTGCTTTTTCCAGGGTTCAGTTTCCCTTCTTCTGTTGGTGTTTTCTATCTATTATCCTTTGCAAGTCTGGATTTGTAAAAAGATGTAGTGTAAATTTGGTTTTGTCATGGAATATCTTGGTTTCTCCAGCTATGTTAATTGAGAGTTTTGCTGGATATAGTAGCCTGGGCTGGCATTTGTGTTCTCTTATGTTCTGTACGACCCATGCCCAGGCTCTTCTGGCTTTTATAATCTCTGGTAAGAGTCTGGTGTAATTCTGATAGGCCTGCCTTTATATGTTACTTGACCATTTTGCCTTGCTGCTTTTAATATTCTTTCTTTGTTTTTTTTGCATTTGATATTTTGACTATTATGTGACAGGAGGAATTTCTTTTCTGGCCCAATCTATTTGGAGTTCTGTATGATTCTTGTATGTTTATGGGCATCTCTTTATTTAGGTTAGGGAAGTTTTCTTCTAGAATTTTGTTGAAGGTATTTACTCGTCCTTTGAGTTGGGAGTCTTCACTCTTTTCTATACCTATTATCCTTAGGTTTGATCTTTTCATTATGTCTTGGATTTCCTTGATGTTTTGTGTTAGGAGCTTTGTGCATTTTGCATTTTGATTGACAATTTGT
Source organism: Rattus rattus (assembly GCF_011064425.1). Lineage (NCBI taxonomy): Eukaryota > Metazoa > Chordata > Mammalia > Rodentia > Muridae > Rattus > Rattus rattus. Next base: position 91,099,847 of record NC_046157.1, on the reverse strand, counting down.
GTCAATGTTTTCTATGGTATCTTCTGCCCCTGACATTCTCTCTTCTATCTCTTGTATTCTGTTGGTGATGCTTGCATCTATGACTCCTGATCTTTTCCCTAGGTTTCCTATATCCGGTGTTGTTTTCCTTTGTGATTTTTTTATTGTTTCCATTTCCAATTTTAAATGGATGGTTTTGTTCAATTCCTTCACTTGTTTGGTTGTGTTTTCTCGTAATTCTTTACGGGATTTTTGTGTTTCCTCTTTAAGGGCTTCTATTTGTTTACCTGTGTTGTCCTGTATTTCTTTTAGGGAGTTATTTATGTCCTTCTTAAAGTCCTTTATCATCATCGTGAGATGTGATTTTTAAATCCAAATCTTGCTCTTCCAGTGTGTTTGGATATCCAGTATTTGCTTTGGAGGAAGAACTGGGCTCTGATGATGCCAAGTAGTCTTGGTGTCTGCTGCTTAGGTTCCTGTGCTTGCCTCTCACCATCAGGTTGTCTCTGGTGTTAGCTGGTCTTGCTGTCTCTGACAGTGGCTTGACCCTCCTGTAAGCCTATGTGTCAGTACTTCTGTAGACCTGTTTTATACCAGCCAGATCTGGATACTGTGTCCTTTGGAACCGGGTCAGCTCCAGTCACAGGCAGAAACAGGAAGGATCCTGTCCAAGATTTCTCCTGGGTTTGTGTGTCCTGAGGGCTCCAGGCAGGTTGCTCATAGCAGAAGAGTTGGTCTTAGCTCTGCTCTCAAGTGTGTCAACACTCTTGGTGACTGGCTTTCAGCTCTCGTTCAAGGCAGAGACTGGTAGGATCCTCTCCCTGACTGTTCTAGGTTCTTGTGTCCAGAGGGCTCCATGGGGATTCCTCTTGGGCCAAGCATGTGAGCAGAAGTGGTGGTCTCCCCTGAGCTCTAAGGATTGTATGCACTTCTGAGAGTCTAGCTCTCTCCTCAATGGGATTTGGGTAGAGAGAGCTGTGGGATCAGGACAGCTCTGGACGCAGTCAGAAACCACCCCCCTTCATTCTTTGATCCTTATATTTTATTATTTTCTTTCCTAAGCTTGTTATGCTGATGCCTCTAGAACTATCCTTCCACAATTTAAATTACTCTTAGCCTCAGTGTCTTCCACATTTCTACTTGGATGGTCCATTAAGACTCACTAAAGCATTGCCCTGCTTCCCAAATCCAAAGTTCCAAAATCTAAATTCCTCTAAGCATGCTCATGCCTATCATAGCAATACTCCAGTCCCTGGTATCAACTCCTGATTTTATTAAAGTTTCCATTGCTATGAAAAGACACCACTAAGGCAACTCTCATAAAGAATGAGGATTGCTTACTGTTTCTACAGCTATCTGGCAAGGCGGTTAAGTTAGTAGTGTCTGATCTCTTCATTTTTCTTTTAACAAAGTTACTTAGTGCTGTGAACCTGTCTATTAAAACACCTTCTCTATGTCCTCTGTTTGGGTATGTTGGGTATTCATTTTTCATTCAATTCTAGTAAGTTTTAAATTGCTTTCTTTATTTCTGTCATGACGTAATTTTTACGCAGTAGAGAGCTGAGCAGTTTCCATAAGTTTCTAAGATTTCTGTTGCTTTTGTTGATATCCAACTTGAATCTGTGGTGATCAAATGTGATGCAGTATATTATTTAAGTTTTTGTGTATCTTGTGACTTGCTTTCTGTCAAATTATGTGGTCAACTTTGGAAAAAGTCCCAAGAGGTACTATGGAGGAACAAAACTTTTGTGTTTGTGTGAAATGCTCTGTAAATAACTGTTATATCCATTTGCCTTATAATGTCATTTAGCTCCATCATTTCTGTTTAACTTTTGTCTGAATGATCTGTTTTTTGGCAAGAGTGGGATATTGAAGTCTCACTGTGTGAGGATAACTATGCTATTTAAGCTGTAGTGGTATTTCTTTTACAAAATTGAGTGCCCTTGTGTTTGGGGCATAGATGCTTGAAATGAAATTTCATCTTTCTGGATTTTTTTTTTTTTTTTATGAGTACGTTTTCATCTGAGGAGGGTTTTTGTTGATGTTTCTGTTTGTTTATGTGTTTTCTTGTTTGTTTGTGTTATCAATTATTTGCATGTCTATACCTTCTTGCTTGTTAGGTCCATCTGCTTGGAATATCTTTTTCCAACATTTTACCCTAAGGTGATATCTATAGTTGATGTTATAGTTCTTGGACGTAGCAGAAAAATGGATCTCGTTTTTGCATCCATTCTGTTAGTGTGTGTTTTTATTGGCAAATTAATCACAGTGATAATGAAATATATCAAATACCAGTGATTGTTGCTTCTTGTTATTTTATTGTTCTAGTTTTTGTGTGTGTGTTTGTGTGTGTGTGTGTGTGCGTGTGTGTGTGTGTGTGTGTGTGTGCGTGAGTACATGTGAGTTTGCGTGTATTTGTATTCAACTTTTTTTAAGCTGGTGTTTTCCTTCTAAAACCTTCTATAGGACTGGAATTTTAAATATAAATTTCTTAAATTTATCATGATGTCTTTTTTTTTTTGTCTTTAATGATTGAAAGTTTTGCTGAGTGTAATAACCTGGGCTGGCATCTGTGGTCTCTCAGGGTCTACAACATATCTGCCCAAGCTCTTTTGTCTTTAAAAGTTTCCTTTGAGAAGTCAAATGTAATTCTAAAAGATCTGACTTTTATGTTACTTGACCTTTTTCCCTTGAGGTTTTTAATATTCTTTCTTTCTTCTGCTCATTTAGTGTTTCAATTATTATGTGTCTTGGGTACTTTTTTTTTTTTACTCCAATCTATTTGGTGTTCAGCATGCACCTGGATAGGTATCTCCTTCTTTAGGTCAGAGACATTTTCTTCTATGATTTGTTGAAAATACTTTTTGTGCCTTTACCTGGGTTGCTTTTTCTTTCTGTATTTTTTTATTACTATAATTCTTATACTTGATCTTTTCATAGTGTTCCATATTCCTAGGATGATTTTTACTAGGTTTTTTTTTTTAAGATTTAACATTTTCTTTGACTGATGTATCCATTTCTTCAATCATGTTTTCAATGCCTGAAATTCTCTCTTCCATCTTTTGCATTCTATTGGTGAAACTTGCCTGTGGTTTCTGTTTGAGTTCCTACATTTTTCATTTTCAGAATTTCCTCAGTTTGAGTTTTCTTTATTGATTCTATTCCCACTTTCGGATGTTAAATGGCTTTACTCATTTTTTCCACTGTGCTTTTAGAAATTTATTTAAGGAATTTATTTCCTCTTTAAGGATCTCTATCATATTAGTAAAGGCTACCATAAGTTGTTCTTCCTGTGTTTCACCTATGTCGAAATTCTCAAGGCTTCGTTTGTGGGTTTATTGGGCTCTTTTGGAGACATATTGCACTGCCTGGAATTGAGTGTGTTTTTACATGGAATATAGACATGTAGGATTGGAAAGATTGTAATTCTAGGTGCTGATATGGTTTATTCTGAGATTTCCCAAAGAAAAACCAATTCAATCATTCTACACCAAGTTAAAAGTAGCTTCATTAAATATTAAATACTGACCAAAATATGGACTTTGGTCAGGATAGCTCCTTGGAAATTCCCAGTTGAGTGTCCCTGGAATTTGTTTCTTATAAAAACAAGCCTAGAGGCAACCTTACTATCCCATGAGACTTTTTTATTTTCCAAGAACTACAATTCCCAGAATTCCAGGAAGTTATCTTTTCCTGAGACAAGTGGGACTGACAGGTTAATTTGGGACATTATAATATCTAGTCTTCTCTTTTGGGAGGTTAACTGTTCATGCTTCCTCTCTGGTACTTAGGAGAATGTGTTGGCTGTGTATTACCTGGTAAAAAATTCTCTTGTGGACTTGATAGATGTGGTCACTGGGCATTTCAAGTAAAATGTGTTTCCGGGTATTGGGAACTGACTTGGGAATGAAATTGACTGGGAGGTGGCTCTGGGGATGATCTAAGAGGGAGTAAAGCTAGGTATTCTGTGGAAATCTGTTTAATCTCTTGAAAATGGGAACAGAGTGAGGAGAGGCCACATCAGAAGGTCTACTACAGAGCTTGGGTTGAGACTGGGGGATTAGAGTTGATGGAATGAACAGAGAGGCAATGAGCTGTAGTTAGCCTTCTAGCTTTTCTTGTCAGAGTAGCCTGTGAGTTTCCTGAGAGTGTCTGCTAAAGTTGGGGTCTAGGACAAATCAATGAGTATGGGAAAGGAAGTTAGGGGAAGAAGGTCTATGTAATCTACTGGAAATGGATACAGAAAGTAGGGAAAGTAATATAGCCAGTGTTTTGGAGAGATGTGAATAAAACTGGAGCATTTCATATTGAAGAGCAGAAGGAAAAGTAAAGATCTGCCTACCTGATTCCCTGGAGGAATGGCCCTTGGTTTTCATTGGAATTGGTTGTTTGGTTTTAGTTAAAGTCAAAGCAGAGTACTGGCTTCTCTTATCATCTAGAGAAGGTGCTATAACCCCTTTGGGAGTTAAATGTCAGATTTCTTGCATATCAGTTATTTACACTATGATTTATAACAATAACAAAATTACAGTTAGGAAGTAGCAACAAAATAATTCAATGGTTGGGGATCACTTCCACATGAAGAACTTCATTAAAGGGCCATAGAATTAGAAAGGTTGAGAATCACTGATCTAGAGCTATCTCCTAGCCTCTTTTGTTTTGCATTGTTCACCTTTGAGCAGTTCTCTTATGTGCAGCATGGTTCACATCCTGAATATACACTATTTTTCCTCCCATTTAGATTCAGATTAAATAACTTGGTAAAAATACCACAGAAAATGTCTTTCAGATTTTAACCCCATTGACAATTTGTAAAAGAAAAGATGTTGAATGAAAAAATGAGATCACATGAAATTTTCTCATGTTTTCTTTTCAGTTTCCTTGTTATTTTTTTCTTCCAAAGCTTGAGATGGAACCCAGACCCTTGTAAATGTTCAATCTCTAAACTACAACATCAACTACAATAAAAATGTATAGGAAGTATTAACTCTCATTTGATTATGAATACAAATAAATTCCAAGTTACAAAAACATTGTAAAGACAATAACATACCCAAATCTGAACTGTGATTATAATTTAAAATTGGCAACAGGGTTTTAGCTATCTTTAATACTGCAACTATTAAAAGAAATAAGGCAAACTGTTATCTTCCGAGTGTCAGATTTCTGGCTGTTCTTGGATCTATTTTTGCATTTTTTATATTTTATTTTATTTTATTTACTTACTTATTTTGTGACTGGCACATAGTGCCACATGCCTTTAATCTCAGGGTATAGGTGGATCTCTATGTTTTTCAGGCCAGACTAGTCAAGCCCCAGGGAAGCCAGTGTTACATAATGATACCCTGTCCCCCCACCACAAAAGCAAACAAACAACCCCCAAAACAACACAAACAAATATAGAAAGTAAGAAAGAAAGGAAAGGAAAGGAAAAAAGGAAAGGAAAGAAATGGAAAGGAAAGGAAAGGAAAGGACAGGAAAGGGGAATAAAGGAAACTGAAAGACATGTGTACAGTAGAAAAAAAATGAATGGAAGGGTATCGGTGAAGTTCCCACAAACATCCATGGTGAGCATTGCTAAGGTCAACTGAGAGTTGATGCACTCCATCTGGTCTTCCCTACTACCTTTGCACTTATGTGGAACTGAGGTGGTCTTTCTCTTAATTCTCCTATACTGTGGCTTTGTCCCCACCAACTGCTTTCCCTCAGAGGGTAGCAGTTATGCAACCTTTTGCTGTTCTGGCCCCAAAATCTCTGCCAGGGCACTCCAGGCATGAGCGATCCCGTCTTAAAGGGACGTACACAAAATACTTACAAGAACCCATAAAAAAAAACTTTGAGAACTAGAGTCTCCACTTCTTCATGCAGAGTCTAGCCATGTTGGGTAGGTCTGTTCTATGTCCTATCCCTCTGACTCCCCACCAACAGACTACAACAAAAATTTTATTATTTTATTCAAGGCTAAGGAGTTTTAGAGTGCCTCTGGGATGTTGTCATTTTTTCTCATCCAATCATTACAAGTCTCTGATCCTAGACCAAAGAGTTAAAGAAACCTTACTTCATACTCCCCACCCTGGGAGTGTAGGGTTGTTCCCTTTCCAAACAAAAGGTCAACTGGTACCTTCAGGAATAAGTAGGTGTACAGGATGAGAAGAGTTGCTACTTTAAGTCTCATTTGGCCACATTGGGTACACAGGTAAGGAAAATGTATCATCAAATGATTTACAAAGAAAGCCTTGTCAGGAATTCAGTGGTTTCAAACAAACTGATGGGAGCAGGTATTAGATGATTACCCAGTGATTTCACAGATACCAGTTGCTTCTTTTTTATAATAATGCCCACTACAATGTCTGGCTCACCTAGTGTCTCAATGAGCTCCTGGTCTATGTTTCACTTCTGGGTAGCTGCTGTGTCAGCTTCATATTGCTGCTTAAGAGATTACTACAAATGTGGTGGTTTAAAGCAACATAAGCTTTCTAGCTTCCAGGTTCTGAGACACAAGTTCGAGGTCCGGCTTTTGGTGAGGCTACTCTCCCAGAAGTCCTAGGAAAGAGGTAAGGTATTGTCTGCCTGCATTCTTGACTGCAGCTCTTCCACATGGTGTCTTTAACTATGTCTATATGTCTCCGTATCTCTCTGTCTCTATCTCCACCTATCATTCTCTCTTTCAATTAGTGACTGCTTTCAAAGTCACTATGTAGCTGAGGGTAACCTTGATCTTCCTTCCTCAGTTCTCGAATGACAAATGTATCCCAACATCCCTGGGTTTCACACACACACATCCTATGGAGCTTGTATAACAATTGACATTCACAGTCATGTTGTCATGTAGTCATTTCTGCCCCCTAATCTCCTCCAGCTTTCCCTACTCATCTTCCCTCCTAGCTGCAGATCCCCATTCGCCTCCACTATCTACACAGTTTCATCTTCCTGATAAACCCACATAGTTGGAATCACACAAGATGTCACGAGTTCAAAGAGCTTTCTTGCACATAGTAGTGTGTACTGAGATTCCCTCTGTATGTTTCTGTTGCTTTATAGAGCATTCATTTTCCATAATAAAGTTAGACTCTGAGAAAAAACCAAAAATTTCAGAAACCATTCTTACCTCAGGCTACTTCAGGTCTTACCTACAGACCCTACTGCCCTGTTTCCTCACCTCTGAACTTAGTGAAAGGAATTCCTGGGCCAGAACAACACATTGCCAGTTACTGTGTCACTTCAGACTGAAAGAAGAAGGCACGTCCTTAAATGATAGTTGCCATATGTGTTTTCTTTATGCCAGAGTCCTTTCTTCCTTTATCCCTATTAATTAATTTATTTTTTCACTTTTTTCATTCTCCTTCAAGTCATTCATTCATTTATTTATCTATTTATTTATTTATTTACTTACTTACTTATTTATTTTTACACTCCTGGTTTTTATTCCCCTCCCGGTCCACCCTCCCCACCAGAGTTTCACATCCCATACCTCTTCCCCACCCTGCCACCTCCACTATATGTCTCCACAAGGATGTCCCGACCCCATTCACCACATCAGACCTCTAGACTTCCTGGAACCTCCAGTCTCGTGAGGGTTAGGTGCATTTTCTCTGACTGAACCCAGACCCAGGAGTCCTCTGCTATGTATGTGTTGGAGGCCTCATCTCAGCTGCTGTATGCTGCCTAGTTGGTGATCCAGTGTCTGAGAGATCTCAGGGGTCCAGAGTAATTGAAACTGCTGGTCCTCTGACAGGGTTGCCCTCCTCCTTAGCTTCCTCCACTTTTCCCTAATTCAGCCATAGGGGGTCAGCAGCTTCCATCCCTTGGTTGAGTGTACATATCTTCATCTGACTCTTTCAACTGCTCCTTCAGTCTTTTGGAGGGCAATCATGATAGGTCCCTTTTTGTAAACTCCCCATAGCTTCAGTAATAGTGTCAGGTCTTGAGGCTTCCCCTTGAGCTCGATCCCATTTTCGTCCTGTCACTGGATCTTCTTTTCCTCCCGCTCTTCTTTCCATCCCTTCATTTCCTTCGGACAGAGCTTTGCTGATGGGAAAACAACCCCATCCCTCACTTGATGGCCTGTCTTTCTACTAGATGTGGAATCATTAAGTTTACTCTCCCCATTGTAGGGTCTTTCATCTAGGGTCACCCTCTTTAAGTTTTGAGAGCCTCTCACTTCCCAGATCTCTGGTAAATTCTAGAGGGTTCTGCCAACTTCCTTCCTTCCCAGGTCAACTGTTTCCATTCTTTCTGCTGGCCCTCAGGGCTTTAGTCCTTTCCCCCCCACCCAATACCAAATCATACTTCCCCTCTTCCCCTCTTTCTCACCCCTATTCCCTTTTCCTCCCCTGTTTCTCTGTCCACCATTGTCGTTGCTTTCTTCTCCCTCCCAAGTGGAACTGAGGCATCCTTACTTGGGCCCTTCAGCTTGTTGACCTTTCTGAGTTCTGTGGACTGTATCTTGGGTACTCTGTACTTTAATTTTGGCTAATACCTACTTATTAGTGAGAACATACCATGCATGTCCTTTTGGGTCTGAATTACATCACTCAGGGTGACATTTTCTAGTTCCATCCATTTGCCTGCAAAACTCAGGATGTCCTTGTTCTTAATAGTTGAATAGTATTCCATTGTGTAAATGAACCACATTTTCTGTATCTGTTCTTCTCTTTTGGGACATCTGGGCTGTTACCAGCTGCTAGCTATTAAAAATAAGGCCACTATGGACTTCATGGAACATGTGCCCCTGTGGCATGGTGTGGCATTTTTGGGGTATATTCCCAAGAGTGGTATTTCTGGATCTTTAGGTAGGTCTATTTCCAATTTTCTGAGAAACCTCCAAATTAGTTTCCAGAGTGGTTGTACCAGTTTGCAATCCCAACAGCAATGGAGGAGTATTCCTCTTTCTTCACATCCTCTCCAACATGTGTTGTCATCTGAGGTTTTGGTCTTAGCCATTCTGACCGGTGTAAGGTAGAATCTCAGGGTCATATTGATTTGCATTTCTCTGATCACTAAGGACTTTGAACATTTCTTTGAACTTCTCAGCCATTTGAGTGTCCTCTGTTGTGACTTCACAGTTTAGCTCTATACCCCATTTTTTATTGGGTTGTTTGGTTTTTTTGGTGGTAAACTTCTTAAGTTCTTTATATGTTTTAGATATTAGCCCTCTATCAGATGTGGGGTTAGTGAAGATTTTTTTCCTAATCTGTAGGATGCTGATTTGTCTTATTGACTATGTCTTTTGCCTTATAGGAGCTTTCCAGTTTCATGAGGTGCCATTTATCAACTCTTGATCTTAGAGCATAAGCCATTGAAATTCTGTTTAAGAAATTTCTACCTGTGCACATGAGTTCGAGATTCTTTCCCAATTTCTCTTCTATTATATTCAGTGTATCTGGTTATATGTTGAGGTCTTTGATCCACTTGGACTTGAGCTTTGTGCATGGAGAGAAATATGAGTCTGTTTTTATTTTTCGACATACAGACATTCATTTAGACCAGCACCATTTATTGAAGATTTTTCTTTTTTTCATTGTATATTTTTGGCTTCTTTGTCAAAGATCAAGTGTGCATTAGTGTGTGGTTTTATTAGGTCTTCAGTTCTATTCCACTGATCTACCTGCCTGTCTCTGTACCAATACCATGCAGTTTTTATCACTATTGCTCTGTTGTAGAACTTCAGGTCAAGGATGGTGATTCCCCCAACTGTTCTTTTATTGTTAAGAATTGTTTTCACTATTCTGGGTTTTATGCCTTTCCAGATGAATTTGACAATTGTTCTTTCTATGTCTTTGGAGAATTGTGTTGGACTTTTGATGGGCATTGATTGCATTGAATCTGCAGATTGCCTTTGGTAGAATGGCCATTTGTACTATGTTAATTCTGCCAATCCATGAGCATGAGAGATCTCTATATTCTTTTTCTTTGATTTCTTTCTTGAGAGACTTGAAGTTCTTATCATAAAGATCTTTTGTTTGTTTGGTTATAGTTACCCCAAGATATTTTATATTATCTGTGGCTATTGTGAAGGGAATTGCTTCCTTAATTTCTTTCTCAGCCTTTCTTTATCATTTGCCTAAAGGAAGGCTACTGATTTATTTGAGTTAATTTTATATCTAGCCACTTTGCTGAAGTTGTTTATCAGCTGGAGAAGTTCTCTGGTAGAATTTTGGGGGACACTTACGTATACCATCATATTACCTGCAAATAGTGATAACTTTAATTCTTGGTTTGCAAGAATTTTATTGAGTATTTTTGCATTAATATTCATAAGCGTGATTGAACTGAAGTTCTCTTTTTTGGTAGCATCCTTGTGTGATTTAGGTATCAGATAATTGTAGCTTCATAGAATCAATTAGGTAGTATTCCTTCTGATTTTATTTTATGGAATAGTTTGAAGAACATTGGTATCAGGTCTTCTTTGAAGGTCTGGTAGAATTGTGAACTAAATCCATCTGGCCCTGGGTTTTCTTTGGTTGGGAAGTTTGTAATGACTTCTTCTATTTTCTTATGGGATATGGACCTGTCTAGAAAGTTTACCAGCCCTTTATTTAACTTTGGTGTGTGGTATCTGTTTAGAAAACCATCCAGTTCACCTAGATTTTCCAGTTTTGTTAAGTATAGGCTTTTGTAGTAGGATCTGAGGAATTTTTGAATTTCCTTCATTTCTGTTGCTATGTCTCCCTTTTAATTTCTGCGTTTTTGAATTTGGATACTGCCTCTGGGCCTTTTAGTAAGTTTGGCTAAAGGTTTATCTACCTTGTTGATTCTCTCAAAGAACCAGCTTTTGGTTTTGCTGATGCTTTGTATTGTTCTCTTTGTTTCTATTTGGTTCATTTAAATCCCGAGTTTGACAATTTCTTGCCTTCTACTCCTCTTGGGTAAGTTTGCTTCTTTTTGTTCTAGAGCTCTCAGGTATGCTGTTAAGTTGCTAATGTAAGATCTCTCCAGTTTTAATACCAGTGCATTTAGTACTATGAATTTTTCTCTTAGCACTGCTTTTATTGTGTCCTGTAAGTTTGGATATGATGTGTCAACATTTTTATTAAATTCCAGGAAGGCTTTCTTTATTTCATCCTTGATCAAATTATCACTAAGTAGACAGTTGTTCAGTTTTCACATGTACATGGGTTTTCTATTGCTTTTGTTGTTATTGAAGACCAGCTTTAGGCCATGGTGGTCTGATGGGTGCATGGGATCATTTCAATCTTCTTGTATCAGTTGAGGATTGTTTTGTGACCAATTATATGGTTGATTTTGGAGAAGGTATCATGAGGTACTGAAAAGAAGTTGTATTCTTTTGTTTAAGGGTGAAATGTTCTGTAGCTGTCTGTTAAATCCATTTGGTTCATATCCTCTATTAGTTTTACTGTCTTCGACGATTATTGTGTGAGGTTCAATGTGTCTTTTGAACTTTACTAATTTTTTTAAGTAATGGTGCAGTTTTTAATATCATTTTTCCACTGACATTGCCAACACATCAATTATTATTTGAGGAAGTATCAGCAGACACATGTTTTTAGAGTAACCAAACTTGCATAAAAGGCCTTCCTTGGTAGTCTTTGCCCTTCCCCCATTTCCTTCTCACTCTTATGGATTTTCTCAAAAATATGTCTCAAATAATTACAGTTACTGTTTTGATCAGCAACTGGGGATAGGCAAAGTACTTCTGGTTTGAATGTCTTTTCTTCTCTCAAATGTAAGAAAAGAAGTGAAAGTTGTAATCTTAAAAGGTAGCAACTGGCATCTTACAGAATTAACTCTTCTATTAATCATTTGAAAATCAATAACTACTTAGACTAAGAAATTTCAAGATGATCAGAGGAAGCAAATCTTAAGATATAACTGGTATTAGTTAGCTTGAAAATGTTGACTGTTGCACTTTGAATTCTAGAGTCCATTCAAATTCAATTTTTTTTCCTCCATCTTTATTGACTTGGGTATTTCTTATTTACATTTAAATTGTTATTCTTTTTCTGGGTTTCCAGGCCAACATCTCCCCAACTCCTTCTCCTCACCTCTATATGGGTGTTCTCCTCCCCATCCTCCCCACATTACCACCCTTCCCCAAACAATCACATTCACTGGGGGTTCAGTCTTGACAGGATAAAGGGCTTCCCCTTCCACTGGTGCTCTTACTAGGCTATTCATTGCTACCTATGCAGTTGGAGCCCAGGGTCAGTCTATGGCTTATGGTCAGTCAGGCTTAGTCCCTGGAAGCTCTGGTTGGTTGACATTGTTGTTCATATGGGGTCTCAAGCCCCTTCAAGCTCTTTCAGTTCTTTCTCTGATTCCTTCAACAGGAGTCCCGTTCTCAGTTCAGTGGTTTGCTGCTGGCATTCACCTATGTATTTGCTGTATTCTGGCTGTGTCTCTCAGGAGAGATCTACATCTGGTTCCTGTCAGACTGCACGTCTTTGCTTCATCCATCTTAGCTAGTTTGGTGGCTGCATATGTATGGGCCACATGTAGGGCAGGCTCTGAATGGGTGTTCCTTCTGCCTCTGTTCTAAACTTTGCCTCCCTACTCCCTAACAAGGGTATTCTTGTTCCCCTTTTAAAGAAAGAGTGAAGAATTTGCATTTTGGTCATCCTTCTTGAGATTCATGTGTTCTGTGCATTTAGGGTAATTCGAGCATTTGGGCTAATATCCACTTATCAATGAGTGCATACCATGTGTGTTTTTCTGTGATTGGGTTACCTCAGACAGGATGATATTTTCCAGTTCCATCCGTTTGCCTATGAATTTCATAAAGTCATTGTATTTGATAGCTGAGTAATATTTCATTGTGTAGATGTACCACATTTTCTATATCCATTCCTCTGGTGAAGGGCATCTGGGATCTTTCCAGCTTCTGGTTACTATAAATAAGGCTGCTATGAACATAGTGGAACATGTTTCTTTGTTATATGTTGGGGCATCTTTTGGGTGTATGCCCAAGAGAGGTATAGCTGGGTCCTCAGGTAGTGCAATGTCCAATTTTCTGAGGAACCTCCAGACTGATTTCAAGAATGGTTGTACCAGTCTGCAATCCCTCCAACAATGGAGGAGTGTTCCTCTTTCTCCACATCCTCGCCAGCATCTGCTGTCACCTGAGTTTTTGATCTTAGCCATTCTGACTGGTGTGAGGTGGAATCACAGGGTTGTTTTGATTTGCATTTCCCTTATGACTAAAGATGTTGAACATTTCTTTAGATGTTTCTTAGCCACTCGGCATTCATCAGCTGTGAATTGTTTGTTTAGCTCTAAACCCTATTTTTTAATAGGGTTATTTGTCTCCCTGCAGTCTAACTTCTAATATTTCTTTTATGAATGTGGGTGCCATTGCAATTGGGGCATAGATGTTCAGAATTGAGACTTTCTCTTGGTAGATTTTCCTTTGATGAATACAAAGTGTCCTTCCTCATCACATTTAATAACTTTTGATTGAAAGTCTATTTTATTGGATGTTAGGATGGCAACTCCAGCTTGTTTCTTGGGACCATTTGCTTGGTAGACCTTTTACCATTCTTTTACCCTGAGATAGTGTCTGTCTTTGTTAACAAGGTGCATTTATTGTATTGATCAAAATGCTAGATCTTGTTTACATATCCAGTTTGTTAGCTTATGTCTATTTATAGGTGAGTTGAATCCTTTAATATTGAGTGATATTGAAGACAGATGACTATTAGCAACAGCACACACAGACAGATCTATGTAAATGTGACTGTAAGATTTCAAGAAATTGAAACAAAAATATTCATCATAGGAATAGCTATCATGTCTCAAGCCATTGTATTGTAGGGGCTTTTAGGGGTTCCTGCTTGAGATTTAATAATAAAGTCACAGAGACATCTGTATAGTATGAGCCTGTTAGCCTTTGTGCTTGGCCCAGTTCCTCAGTTAGCCATCTTGACTCAGTCCAGCTCCCCTATATCTGATCTCTACCCTGTGGTTCTTTCAGCTCGACCTCCCTGTTATGCTCCAATTCACCTCAAAGCACAAGACTCCAGATCTTCATTCATCCCAAGTCTTTTAATCTCTCATACAAAAAGAAGTTCAAGAGCATAGTAGGAAATGTTCCAGAGCTTACACAATCAGCAACAGGACTATGACAAGTCTATTGTTGCCTTTGACCAGATGAAAAGGCTAGCTTTATGATCACCCAAGGACAGTTTGCTTTTGAACATGATAATATCAGAGACTAATTGCTCACACTGTTTATATCTATTTGGGTAGGTGGAGAATTAACAAACATTTACATATGGAAAGCAGGTTTTGTGGGCTATAGAAATGACAATACCACATTTGATGTCAGCACCCAGCACTGCCAGCACACCAATTAACAATTGAGAATACAAGGGCACACATTCATAGCCAGTTCATATAATATGTGTGTGGGTAGGTTACCCCAACACCATTGGGTTTGTTCTTCAAGATATATAGGATAGCATTAGATCGTGGTTGCTCTTTAGCTGAGCCCTACCACTGCTGACTTACAGAAAGATTTCTGTCAGCCAGACTGCCCTGCTGTGATCTTTTCATGAACATAGTTTCATAGGGAAAGACCTTACCATAATGTTGTATGAAGTAATTTCTATAAACTTTGTACTAGTCTGGCCAGAAACAGTTTAATGAGCCTACCTCCACCCACTTCAGCACTGCTTTGAATCCAATCCATTTCATGCTCCTTGAACCCCACAGTAACCCATGATATATGGCATAAACCATGTTTTGCCTGTTTCTCAGACCTCAGCCAAGTTGGTTCCAAGGAGAAAACAAAAACTGGCAGATTCCTCTTTGGTTGTCTTCCTCCCTGGTTGTCTTCCTCTCTGGCAGTTATCCCCTCAGAGATCTTTGTAGGAATGTTGCAATTTTTCCACATGCCAACAACTTCACTTACTAAACACACAACATGTCTTCTGACCACTTGAGAGAAGTGCTTTTAATGTTAAGGCCAAATATTAGAAATAACGTAAATTCTCCTTCCTATAGAACCTGTCAAGTCCCCATTCTAAGATGTCCTTGGAAAAAATGAAAGACCTTCACCTTGGTGAACAGAACCTACAGCCAGAAACCAGAGAAGTGAATGGGATTCTCATGTCCAAGTTGATGAGTGATAACTGGGACAAAATCTGGAACTTCCAAGCAAAGCCTGATGATCTCCTTATTGCAACCTATGCAAAAGCAGGTGGGTGTCCCACGCTCGACCTCTCGCCGGCAAGAAAACACGCGGGGACATACGGGTCCTTGCTGTAGCATAACTTTTATTACTCTTAAGGAGAAGCCCCGCGCGCCCGCATGGCGCGGCTTATATACACCCTAGTGCGGTGCATCCACACCTGATTGGTCGCTTACCCATGATCTCATTAGGCACGCCCCGGAGTGGGCAAAGACCTGGCACGAAGGCACTCTTGCACATGCGCACACAGTTAACTTCCTGAAAGGAAGTTGGCTGGCACGGCGGAGGCCAGCGCCATCTTGTAATGGCGGAAGCTATCCTGGCCTTCCACGTGGGGTGCAGCGGAAGCCAGCGCCATCTAGTGGTGGCGAATGTTAAAGCGGCCCTCTACAGGTGGGTATAAGGAACAGTAGCAGAAAAGGCCACTTACACAAAACAAGTGATTCCTAACATGAGCATTCAAAGAGGATGGGTGTGGCTTTATCTAAGCAAGTCTTTAGGGAAAAAAAAAACAAAATAGAACAAAACAACCATTCCTATTCATAAGGGTCAATACCCTATCCTAATGCAATCTCCTTTAATTAAGCTCTTGAAAGACAGAGATGGTCTCCAAAGACTATGTAAAATTACAAAGTGTTTACACAAAAATTACAAATCATAGACTATGGAAATAAAATGGAAATTCTTGGATTCTGCCAATCCAGCCACCCTTCTGTGTTCACCTTTCTAGCACCTAAACTGTGGATTTAGTTGCCTAGATTGGCATGGACTTGAGTACTTGCAGCCCAGAAGTAGTGCTGAGAACACATGCACACCCATTGTGACAAAAATAGAGAAGAGTTACCAGTTATTAGAATCCTAGGGAACAAAGAAAGGACTAGAAAGGGATCAGAAAAGACAAAGAATATCAGGGACCTGATCAGGGTGTAAAGCAAGGAACATACCCACTGGGGTAACATTGGTGAATAACTAGTGGGCCTTTCCCCTCCCCAATATCATTTGTTTTTGTATTCCACACAGTGTAATAGGGCTTATTTTGGACACTTGATTTAGTAATAGAGACTTTTGACATGAAGATACAGCTGAATTTTGAAAAAGGACCATGTCTGTGCTCCAGATTGGTTGATATTTCAACTCCTGTTGTTCACTGGGCCAAGATCTAGTATAGGAGTTTCTAAACAAGGATTGTGGTTGCTACAGGTTCTCAATTTCTGTCCAGGTTTCATTGCACATGTGGCTTTCCCACATTTAAACTTAAACATGCACTTTTTCTTAGAGCAGAAAGTTTTGATAAGTCTAGCTTAAAAAATATGCAGCTCTCTCTCTCTCTCTCTCTCTCTCTCTCTCTCTCTCTCTCTCTCTCATCTCTGGCTTTATTGCAGTATTTCTCTTAGCACCTTTCAATTTCCCATAAACACTACATACACTTACAAGTGGACAAACCTGCCATGGTCCCCTCCAGATAATATTATTTTCTAGGGCAGGTGACATTCTAATTGTACTTCCTTTCTTTATGTCAAAATGGCCATAGTTCTACTCAAGCCTTTAATCAAACCTTTCTATGCACTACTCAAGCACATTTTCCCAGCCTTTCTGTGGCAATGGTTATCCTTTGATTATGTATATACCTAATGCGTTTGGTTTATCTGTGAGAAGAAGAGATAATCAAAAGTAGTCACTGTATCTTGGTACAAGAAAAACTAAAAATTGTAGTTTTGACTCAAGAAGCTAGTTACCTAACTAAAATGGAAGTATCTCTTAATTTGAAAAAAAGAGTAGATGTCTGGTAGGCAAGAGAGAGTCTCTGTTATGTCTCCCCCAAAGGACTATCAGCTTATGAGAGCAAGTGCGTTGGCTAATTCATCTTTGATTCAATCCACGCTTGCCTGACTGCATATTTAATCACTCAAACTCTGTTTATGGGTGACAAAGTACTTTATTGAATGACAGACAGAAATAGGTCAGAGGATTTTTAAAAAGCATACACTACAAACACACAGTGATAATGAGCACAGAGGGCCACTAGTGTTTAAAGGAGGACAAAGAATGTAGTAGGTGAGTTGATTCTATCTAGAACCCAGTGAATCTGAACACAGCTTTGTTCACTATATGTGTGATTGATTAAATAAAATTGAATTGTGCCATAGTGGGTAGAACTGAAAATAACTGCTTCTAGGTACCACCTGGACGCAGGAAATTGTGGACATGATCCAAAATGATGGGGATGTTCAAAAATGCCAACGGGCCAACACCTATGACCGACATCCTTTCATTGAGTGGACTTTGCCTCCACCCCTCAACTCAGGTGAGTTCCCCCAACCAGGATTTAGGGGACTAAAATCATTGTGCAGTATCAGTTTTTACCCCAGAGGAAGATCATGTCTATAGCCTTTCTTTGAAAAAACATTGGAATGGTATTATCTAAGTTTAGGTAAAGGGCAAAAGGTACATATAACTAAGTAGTCCTTTTCAAAGTGTAGTTCCAGCCATCATTATGGAGTATCCTCTAGAATGAACTGGAAATCTGGCCTCAAGATAGAGGGAGACATGAGTCTTACATATTTAAGACAATAGAGTCAATCATTTGGCCAATACAGTTTCTGGTGTTTAACACAATATCGGATACACGTAACTGGGGAGAAAGATCTTGCTATACAAAGTTGTCTTACCTCCTAGGTCTGGATCTGGCTAACAAAATGCCATCACCTAGAACCCTGAAGACTCATCTGCCTGTTCAGATGCTTCCACCTTCTTTCTGGAAAGAAAACTCAAAGGTAAGACCAGCCTACTTTTATTCATTAAAACAGAAACAACCTGTGGAAACTATAGGACACATGATGGCATTGCCCCAGAGCCCACATTCTCCTTTTTGCACCCCTGTTTCCTTCAGAATATTATTGTTGGGTATGATTGGAAGTTTTTATTCATAGTTCTGATCATCTACCCACTAACCTGTGTTAAATGAGAAAAGTCAGTCATACAAAGTTTGGGTTTCCTGCTTGAAGGTAGAGTTTTAATTTGGAACCTCTATGATGCAGGCTAACAAGGACTTAAAGGAGAGAACAATCTATCTGGGGAAACCTACATGGGTAAAGTAAAACATGATAGTGAGTTTGTGGATCTCTGGGACCCTACAAGCAGAGGATAGGAGGATTATGAAAACATGGGCTGTACTGCAGGTCCATGCACTATTCAATAATCTAGTAAAAGTTCTCCTAAAGCCAACTATCTGAGAGCCTTACCCAGCTCTGGATTTCTGCTATGCCAAATTCTTAGCCACAAGCATCCCTTTTGAAATGTGTGCTTATCTAGAAAATGATAGTTTATTAAGACTATAGCAGCTAAGGCTGTCTGATAATATCTTTCCTACAACCATAGACCAAATAACCTATTCTAATGAACACCAATGAGAACATGTCCACCTTGTAGGCAAAACTTGGTCCTCTTCCTCTTAGAATGACAACCCTAATTTGTCAATGCATAAAAACTTCATTTACCTTTATAGCAACCGTATCTCATGAAGCTAGATCCCATTGTACTGTTTTTATTTGCTCTGTTTAGTTTGTTTTGACACTTTTTTAATTGTAATCCTATACAAGTATAGACATAGATTCTTACTAAACTCAAACCTCCCAGACATTTTTTTTCTTTTTTTTCGAAGCTGGGACCTAACCCAGGGCCTTGTGCTTGCTAGGCAAGCACTCTACCACTGAGCTAAATCCCCAACCCCCCTCCCAGACATTTTTATCTTTGCACATACCAACAGATACAGGAAGGATGGTTTGAGAGCCATTTCATCAACAAGCTTTGAAATAAATAGTTTATTTGAAGAATTATTATCACTACCATAGCAAACAGACAGTATGCCAGGGGATGTGACAGAAGTTCAAGCCTATGAGATACAATCCCTTGTTATAGTCTAGACTGTGTCATTGAGTAAGGCTGTTTTATTCCTAGGCAGCACAGGGATAGAAAGAATTCAGGAATAGGAAC
Source organism: Rattus rattus (assembly GCF_011064425.1). Lineage (NCBI taxonomy): Eukaryota > Metazoa > Chordata > Mammalia > Rodentia > Muridae > Rattus > Rattus rattus. The sequence continues at coordinate 91,080,727 of NC_046157.1, read as the reverse complement.
ATGTCTTTTACTCTGAAGTAGTGTCTGTCTCTGTGTCTGAGGTGTGTTTCCTGCATGCAGAAAAATGCTGGATCCTCTTTAAATATCCAGTCTGTTAGTCTATGTCTTTTTATTGGGGAATTGAGTCCATTTGTGTTAAGAGATACGAAGGAATAATGATTGTTGTTTCCTATTATTTTTGTTGTTAGATGTGGAATTATGTTTGTGTGGCTCTCTTCTTTGGGGTTTGTTACAAGAAGATTACTTCTTTGCTTTTTCTAGAGTGTAGTTTCCATCCTTGTGTTGGAGTTTCCTGTCTATTATCCTCTGCAGGACTAGATTTGTGAAAAGATATTGTGTAAATTTAGTTTTGTCATGGAATATCTTGGTTTCTCCATCTACATTAATTGAGAGTTTTGCTGGATACAGTAACCTGGGCTGGCATTTGTGTTCTCTTAGGGTCTGTATGACCTCTGCCCAGGCTCTTCTGGTTTTCATAATCTCTGGTGAGAGTCCGGTGTAATTCTGATAGGTCTCCCTTATATGTTAGGTGACCTTTTCCCCTTACTGCATTTAATATTCTTTCTTTGTTTTTGCATTTGGTGTTTTGACTCTTACGTGATGGAAGGAATTTTCTGTCCAATCTATTTGGGGTTCTGTATGCTTCTTGTATGTTTATGGGTATCTCTTTCTTTAGGTTATTTTGTTGAAGACATTTACTGGCACTTAAGTTGGGAATCTTACTCTGTTCCATACTTATCATCTTAAGGATTGATCTTTTCTTTGTGACCTGAATTTCTTGGATATTTGGGGATAGGAGCTTTGTGCGTTGTACATTATCTTTGATGGTTGTGTCTATGTTTTCTATGGTATCTTCTGCCCCTGAGATTCTTTCTTCTATCTCTTGTATTCTGTTGGTGATGCTCGTGTCTATGACTCCTGATTTCTTTCTTAGATTTTCTGTCTCCAGTGTTGACTCCCTTTGTGATTACTTTATTGTTTATATTTCCATTTTTAAATCCTAGATGGTTTTGTTCAATATTTTCACCCATTGTGTGTGTGTGTGTGTGTGTGTGTGTGTGTGTGTGTGTGTATTTTCTGTAATTCTTTAAGGGTTTTGTTTTGTTTTGTGTTTTTTTTTTTTGTTTTGTTTTTTGTTTTTTTGGTGTTTCCTCTTTAAGGGCTTCTACTTGTTTAACTGTGTTGTCCTGTAATTTTTTAGGGAGTGATTTATGTCCTTCTTACAGTCCTCTGTCATCATCATTAGATATGATTTTAAATCTAAATCTTCCTTTTCCAGTGTTTTTGGCTATCCAGTATTTACATTGGAGGGAGACTGGGCTCTGGTTATGCTAAGAAGTCTTGTTTTCTGTTGCTTAGGTTCCTTTGCTTTCCTCTCACCATCAGGTTGCCTCTTGTGTTAGCTTGTCTCTTACAGTGGCTTGACCCTCCTGGGAGACTGTGTGTCAGCACTCCTGTAGACCTGTTTCCTCCCAGTGGGATCTGGGTACAGAGTGCTGTGGGACCAGTTCAGTTCTGGGCAGAGGCAGAAACCAGAAGTGTCCTGTCACAGACTGCTCCTGGCTTTGTGTGTCCTGAGGCCTCCAGTTGTGTTGCTCAGAGCAGTAGAGTTGGTCTTCCCTCTGCTCTCAGGTGTGTCAGCACTCCTGGCAACTGGCTTTCAGCTCTGGGCACAGCAGAAACCTGAAGGGCCCTGCTTCTGACTTCTCCTAGTTTCCTGTGTCCAGAGGGTACTAGGTGGGTTCCTCTTGGGGCAGGAATGTGAGCTGAAGTGGATGTCTCCCCTGAGGTCTCAGGAATGTCTGTACTTCTGAGAGTCCCGCTCTCTTCCCCACAGGATTTGGGTACAGAAAACTTTGGGACTGGTTCAGCTCCAGGCATAGGCAGAAACCTGAAGGGTCCTGTCCCAGAGATTTTTAGCCTTTTTAATGTTGTAATGCTTAAAAAAAAATATTCCCCAGCCATAACTGACATGGCTGCCAGCCATGTGTCAGCCATTTGTCAAGATGGTGGTGAAGCCATGACTCTACCTTCTTTATCCCACAGTCAAGATGGTAGCCAGCCATGCACTGTTTATATCTTTCTCACTGCCAACTGAGTTGTAGTCAAAACGAAGTGACAGGTGATTTAAAAAGCCAAAGATGCTCCATCAACACAATTGTTGTTAGGACAGGAGAGAAGTGGATACAAAGACCCTGTAAGGCAATGCCAGTTTCATTTGCAATGATGCTCAGCAACTAAAGCTGTTTTGCAATGAAGAAGAGGGAAGGATTACAATGGCATTGTTTCCAAACAGCCAGGACTCCCAAAGTTCAGATTGAAGCTGTTTATGCAAGGTCTGTGACAAATCTAATTTGGATAAATTTCACAGCAGGCCTCAGCAATGTTCATTTTCTCAGCCTGTGCCAGGAGGTACTGGAAAACCCAGTGTGCAGCATTCTGCACATAAGCCTGGAGTTGAACAGTAGGAGTTGGGTAGCCTCAGGACTAACATCTCTTAAATCTGAAGACTCCTTTGGAGCAAAGACTGTCTTTGCTCTGGGCTGGAGAAGCTATCCCTGGCAAGGCCTCAGCTTGGCAGAATCCATGTTTGGGTGGTGTACCCAGAATAAGTACCCGGTACTTAAAGGCAGCCCCTGAGAACTGATTACACATCAAGTTCAAAGTGGATCATGTCAGGCTAAAAAAGATAGGGGAAAGGAGTGGGCTCCTTGTCTGGCCTGACCTGGCCTATAATGCTGGGGGACTAACTACTCTAGTCTCAGCACCAGATGATAGGTTATCCCCACCAATGAAATGAGCCAGTTCAAGTCAAATTAAAGCATAAGTGCAGGTTTATTGGGGACAGCTCTCATTTTGGTTCACCAGTCCCAATGTAAGAGGTCAGGGAAGTTGCCAGGCAAACAAGGAGTCAGAGGGAAGAGTGAGAGTAAGAAAGACCAAGAGAGAAGAAGCCCAGCCCTTAGTGGGCTAGGAAGTTCTGTACAGTGGGTGGAGTATGACAGCCACGCCCTGTAAATGGTAGGAACTGAGGGATGCTGGGAAAACCTGGAGTCCAGGTCCACTTTGATATGTTAAATTTATACCTCAGCCACTAGTCCCCAGTTTGAAACCCAACATAAAGTACCAGAGAAAGCATCCTTGGACTCTGACCAGAATCCAAAAGAGAGACAGAAAATGAAAAGAAGGAAGAGTTACTACCTGATTCAGAAGGGCAGACAGGCCCAGCATAACCTCCCTTGTGGTAGATTTAAAATGACTCTACTATGCGGCAGGAATTCTAGAAATGAAAAGTACATGATCTCATCAAACAGCTAGTTATTCTTACTGTCTCTTCAACAGGACCTAAGTGAATCTACTTCCTGAGAGATGGTCCTTTAACCAAGTGATTGGCCAATCAAACTGAATTAGCTAACTCTTCAGGCAGGAAGCAATGATGTGTTTTCAACCCAGGGATAGATTCCATTCCTTATGTAAGAAAGTAAAAGCTTTTCGTTAATGGGCCTTTAGTCCTGCTCTATCCATATTATTGCCAACCTTCTAGATCCAATGTCAGAAGAAACAAAAACACCTATTTAATCACAACACTAACACGTCTTTGTAAAATCAGTCATATAAATACTGAAAGCCTGTATGGAATCCCCTCTCTTTATCCACTTAGATGTGAATAGTTAATGATTTCTGAGACCTTTCTATAAACTTTTCATTTTATAATGGTGTGGTAGGTTTATAAGTGACTGCCCAGTGCTGTCCGTATGCTAGTCAATAGAACTTGGGAATGTTACTATTGCCAAATGGGCCTCCAGGTGTGAATAAGGATGTAGTGAACAACCTCAATTATCTGGGACTTAGATTTCACCATAGAGGATTTTATTAAAGAGTCAAGCAGAAATAGAAGATGTAGCAACCAACCATGAAGAAAGAGTGATTCTAGGAAAGGATCAGCAGCTACAAAAATGGAGATGATTTCCAATGCTAGAAATGATAAGGAAATCCACTGTCCTCTACAATCAAGAAAATGAACAAGCCCTGCTGATAGCTTTACTTTTTCCCGATGAAACATGGCCTCCAGAGCTCTAAGATAATCTAATTGCTTTCAGCCACTATATGTATTTATGATAATTTATTTACAAGATGAATTAGAAGTTAATATAAATTATCAGACTCTTTTTTTTTTCCGGAGCTGAGGACCGAACCCAGGGCCTTGCGTAAATTATCAAACTCTTAAAAGTTATATTTAGCTTTGGATTCTATATTGTAAGCTCTCTTGCATATATTTGCTCTGCCTAGGACTTCTCTTGTTTCCAATTCTTGAACATGATATCTAACATAGGAATACTTTTCAAAATAGGAGCTGAAAATTAAATTAAATTAAAATTAAATCTATAAGCATTTGTTTGATATCCATGAGTCACTGTAAGGTAATGTATATATATTTATATGATATTGATAAGTGTAGTAACTCACAGTTTTTGGGTTTATAAGTGATTTTGTGAATATTGTATAGAAATCCAGTAGCAAGAAACAGTCATGCAGGGCTGACAATATTGGTGGAAATGCAATTGGAAAAGTTCATGCTCAGGTAGTTCATCAGAAGAAAAACAAATGATTGAGGCACCATACAAAGGTGCTTAAGAAAACACTAGTTTTCTTATATTAGACAAGAAGCTTTGTAGTACTCCTTAAGCAAAATGCCTAGCACAAGGTACAGAGGAAGGAAGGAGAGGTTTATTTTGGTTCATTGTTCTGGAGATTCAAATTTAAGATGAAGCAGTGCTCTTGATTGACCCTCTAGAAAGAATAACATCATGGTATAAATAAAAATCAAATTGAGAAGTTAAACCTCAAAGTAGAAATGAAAGCCAGAGGAGAATGAGAAAGAAAAAGGAAGAATGAAGGAGAGTACCACAATATCTTTAGATTGTATACTGCCAGTGTCCTAAGGATTCCACTTTAAACCCTGTGTCTGAAAAGTCTACATACCAACTTGTTGCACTACCCTGGAAGTGCCTGACTATTTGGGGAATGCAATTCAGGTCAAACCATAACAGTTTCTCCATCCCCCAACATTACTACAAACATATACAGCCACATAGGAGAATAGGAGCCAGGTGGCAAGGAATGGAAGAGGGCAGACAGCAAGATAAGATGAAGGTCAGCTGTCTTTCTTCAGATCCTACCAATGTCTTCCTTACACAAGAATGCCCTTGCCAAGGGGGACTTTACACTGCCACAGAAAATCAAAGGTAGGGGACACAATTCATCTGTGGAATTGGTATTTATCTGTAGAGAAGAGGCTGGTTGGTTCACAGTCTTTGCATCTCCCATATCCAAATGAGACTCTTGGTTAAGCAAAACCTTGAGAGGATTTTCAAATAATAAAACACACCATGCTGCATGGGCTGAATGTTCTGTCCTTCAAATTCATGAACTGAAATTTTAATTTCCAGGTTGATTTGATTAAAGTAGATCTTTAGTGATCATGTTATAAAAGTGGGACCTCATAGATAAGGTTGAGACCTTTATTAAAGATAGCTATCAAAAACAATGACTTTATGAAATTCATAGGCAAATGGATGGAACTGGAAAATATCATCCTGAGTGAGCTAACCCAATCACAGAAAAACACACACAGTATGCACACATTGATAAGTGTCTATTAGCCCAAATGCTTGAATTACCCTAAATGCACAGAACACATGAAGATCATCATCAAGACCGATGATCAAAATGCGAATGCTTCACTCCTTTAAAAGGGGAACAAGAAAACCCTTGGGAGGGAATAGAGAGGCAAAGTTTAGAACAGAGGCAGAAGGAACACCCATTCAGAGCCTGCCCCACATGTGCCCATACATATACAGCCACCAAACTAGATAAGATGGATGAAGCAAAGAAGTACAGGCTGACAGGAACCGGATGTAGATCTCTCCTGAGAGACACAGCCAGAATACAACAAATACATAGGCAAATGCCAGCAGCAAACCACTGAACTGAGATCGGGATCCCTGTTGAAGGAATCAGAGAAAGGACGGGAAGAGCTTGAAGGGCCTCGAGACCCCATATGAACAATAATGCCAACCACCAGAGCTTCCAGGGACTAAGCCACTACCCAAAGACTATACATGGACTGACCCTGCGCTCCAACCTCATAGGTAGCAATGAATAGCCTAGTAAGAGCACCAGTGGAAGGGGAAGCCCTTGGTCCTGCCAAGACTGAACCCACAGTGAATGTGATTGTTGGATGGAGGGTGGTAATCGGGGGAGGGTGGGGAGGGGAAGCCCACATGGAAGGAGAGGGGAAGGGGTAAGGGAATGTTGGCCCGGAAACTGGGAAGGAGAATAACAATCGAAATGTAAATAAGAAATACTCAAGTTAATAAAAATAGCTATCTCTGAAGAAGCCGAACTTCGCAAGACCTTCATCTTAGTTTCTCCAGCAACCAGAATTATAGAAATTAATTTTTATTAATTTTGCCACACCCAGTATCTAGCATCTTGTTCCAGCAGGATAACTGGACTAAGTCACTATGGGTAGCTTCTTTATTTCTCAAGTTAAGGGTAACAGCAACATTTATCATGCAAATCGCAACCCCTTTAAAATAGAAAAAGGGATAATGTTAAGAATAGAGTGATAAATGAGAATGGTTAGTGAACAAATTGAAAAAGATGCTTATGTTGATCATAAAAACACATGCATATCCAATTCCTCAATAAGTTGACCTATAATATACAGAATGCTTTCAAACAATATGCATGTCCATATTGAATAGTGATCACTTTTTGTCTTGTTTCCTCTTGGCTTCCCATTCCTTTTGCTGAACAAACCTAGATTATCTATGTGGCCAGAAATGCCAAGGACTGCCTGGTATCTTACTATTATTTCTCAAGAATGAATAAAATGCTGCCTGACCCTGGTACCCTGGGAGAATACATTGAACAGTTCAAAGCTGGAAAAGGTGTGTGAAATAAACTGGTGGTGTCCTATGTCCTAACCCATGCAATGACAACAGGCAAGATTTTCAGTAGACATTTGCATTCCTCAAGGTCAATCAGGGAAGATGGTATACTCAAAATAAGTCATTTCTGAAGACTTTGGCAAAGGGACTATTGACAGTTGTGAGCAGTTAGGGAAAGTCAGCAAGGGCTAGTAGATGTTTCTGACATTCCCAACCCCTAATGCTATCAGAGGAGCCATTAATAGGAACTGAGCTTTGACCGTGCCAGCAGTCAACCACAGTGAACCAAGAGGAAATACACCAAGGAAACAAATCTCCAACATCCTCCTGTCTCCAAAAGCCTCTTTGAACAAAGTCTGGCCATAAGCTGGGTTCCACATGCTGGGCACAGCTGGCAGAACCAGCAAAAGATACCCAGCATACTTCTTCCCACTCACCATCACAGACAGAAAGTTGTCCAGATACTAGGTAGCAAGACATTTCCCCAAGTTTATTTCAAAATCATACTATTAGAATGTTTTTAATATATATATATATATATATATATATACTTATAATGTTGCATATATATGTATATATACTGCATATATAGTGTATTAATATATAACATTTATACTATGTTGCATATATAAAATAAAGTTATATTTAAACAATTATTACTAATGCTTAACATTAATCTCTGTGTATTGTGATGATGCAAGAAAAATAAGTCTTGAACTCAGTCATAATACAACCCTCCACATCAGAGAAAGTTGAATGATGGGAATAAAAAAATCAAGAATTCAGAATGTATCTTATTATCTGACTCAATTCTCTTACAAAAGGAAGAGAGACCGGCAGTATCTAAGAGCCAGGGGCAGTGAATGACTACAAGGAAACTATCTTCTGGCCACAGCAGGGGAACTGTACAATATTCCAATTGTGAGAGTATTCATAAGCCCTGTGAAAGCCCAAGCCAAATCCTAGCATCAAGAGAGGAGTTGGGCATAAAATTCTTCCCCTAACAAATGAGCTACTGGGGATTGTTATTTGCTGGAAGATAACAAGTCAGTTTTCTCAGGTCACTTTAATCTAAAAATATATATATCCTCTGATAACTATACCATGCTCCAGTGGAAGATAGCATATTCAAGAATATTTGGGGAGTACAAATTGGCCTTGATGGGCATAAAGAGATACCAAGTTCAGTGGAAGTAAAAGATGGAATACTCCTGTTAAGATTTGGGGGAGAGGGCTGAAAAATTATCAGATGTGGTGTGTGTGTGTGTGTGTGTGTGTGTGTGTGTGTGTGTGTGTGTGTGTGTGTGGCTGTGTTTGTGCATCAGTGTGTCTATGTATGTCTGTCGGAGTCTGTGGGTATGTATAAAACTGTATTCTTAAAGAAAGAATTTTGGTCAGGATCTTTGTATTTTGTTTGTATTTATTAATTGTTCTTTTTTATTTATCACAGCTATTCTTATCTGATAAGTTTTAAGGTGACAATAACAATCTCTTTCTTTCCTCCTTTAGTGCTGTGGGGCTCCTGGTATGACCATGTAAAGGGATGGTGGGATGTGAAAGACCAACACCGTATTCTCTATCTCTTCTATGAAGACATGAAAGAGGTGATGGCAGTGTGATCTTGACTGTCATCCCACATCCTCATATACAAAAATCCCAGTGACACCCTGGGATGTGGGCTGGTCCGCAGAAGATTCTTGAGGAATCTGCTTCTATGATACCTCACAACTCATTCTTCCCCTAGAAATTCTGCAACTCAGTTTTTTCCTAGATGCTCTAACTACTTTTTCCCATTTAGTAGTCATAATTTTCACAGTATCTTTTCTCTTCAAAAAAATAGAGCAAGTTTTATACTCAAATCAAATGACCAGATTCTGATACTTGTTATCCATGTTTCATTATCGAAAAGCTGGTTGTTGTTTATCTCACGAAGTGACTAGAAATGTATCCAGTCATAGTTGTAGAGTATGAAAGTGTAACTTCTTTCTCCCTTGTCCACACCACTGAAGTCCATCACTAAGTTGTAGACCATGTGAACACTGGCTGGATTAGACACATACAGTGGGGTACTGAACTGACACCTCTCTCTGTTTTATTGTGAGTAAGTAGCAGGTAATGCCTAAAATTAACCTGTAAGCCACATCTGCTCAGGGAAGAAGTAACTTCCTGGAATGCTGAGAGTTATAGCTTTTAGAAAATAACAAAGTGTCATGGGAAAATACAGTGGCCTATAGGTTTGCCTTTATAAACTCCTGCAACACATGGCTTAGGGTCCCTTATAGCTAGGAAACTCCAGGGAATGGTCCTGACTAAAGTCTATCTCTTAATACGTATTTAATAGTTAATAAAGCTTGCTTACAATTTGACCCAAATTTTAAGTTGGTTTTTCTGACAAATCTTAGGATTAACATAGAGCATAGATCTACTCTCACAATCCTGTGGATTGGTGTGCTTACGTTACAAACTCACCTTCTATGCCCAAGCTAAGATTTAACCAGAATCTGTTGGTCCTTTTCTTTCATCAGAACGAGGCAAGTTGCAAGGATTCATATCCTTGGGTTGACTTGGTAACTCTTTTATTCATTCTCTTATTAGACGTCTCATAGCTCTCAATCTCTTTTTGCTGACTATTATAGCCACTATACAAAGTTAATCACACAAACCAACAGAACCTCAGCTTCATGTGATCTTCACAAAATCTCTTAACACCCAGAAAATAAAATAGAATGCCTTCCAAGATTCCAGGTCCTGGCTCTGAAGGCATTTGATCCCCTGCTACAAGTGAATATTCTAGATGGCAAGAGTAAAACCTGAGTAGTCAGTGCCTTGCATTAAAACTACTTAAGATAAATTGCAATTGGCCCCATGAAACATACTTTTTTAAGTAGTGTTTGTCAATACTGACTAAACCGCATCTCTAATGGAAGACCAAAATTATTTATTTTATATAATTGTTCCTTATATAGGACCCTAAAAGAGAAATTGAGAAGATAGCAAAATTCCTGGAAAAAGACATATCAGAGGAAGTTCTTAATAAAATCATCTATCACACCTCCTTTGATGTAATGAAGGAAAACCCAATGGCCAACTATACCACTCTACCCTCCAGTATCATGGACCACTCTATATCTCCTTTCATGAGGAAAGGTAGGTGAGATTGACATTCTGAGATGTCAAATAAGTCTCATGGTCTTGCTAATATTTTCCACTGATATATCATGCTACCTGACTTATTTTGCTAACAGGTGTAATTTTGGAGCTTGGTACAAATCATAGGGGTGTATAGGCAGTCCTTCCTCTGTGTTTGCAACACTCTCTAAGAGTTCACTTTATTTCAGGGATGCCTGGAGACTGGAAGAACTACTTTACTGTGGCACAAAGTGAGGATTTTGATGAAGACTACCGGAGGAAGATGGCAGGGAGCACTATTACCTTCCGCACAGAGATCTGAGAGCACTGAGGAAGAGGGAAGCCCTAGATTTCCTGACTATATGCTTTAGCTATTTGAGCTTCCATTCCTGAGTTTTGTATGTCCTGTGATACTATTTCATCAAAATGTAATCAGACCTTCCACACTAGGTGATTATTCTTATTGATACCTACTATACAACCATGCACTTTTACTGCACTTATGCAAAATAAACAGAATACCTTCACTAGCCTGCAATTGTCTTGTTTCATGGCAAAGCTCATGAATAGAGAGACACACAAAACAGGATTAGACATAAGAAAGTAAATAAGAAAAGCCAAAGGAATGAGAAGTGAACACTGTGCATTAACCAAAGGCTATCTAATTTTCTTAACAATTGTCTTCATCTGTTCTCTTTAACAAAACACCTAATTTGTGTATAAAGAATAAAAATGATTTCTTATGCACTGCTTTGAAGTCTGGGTACTAAAGTCAAACTGCCATACTAGCAAGCCCCTTCTTATTGCACCCTCCCATGACAGACTACAGAATGCACTGAAGAAAGGTCAAATTCAAGTTTTTATCAAGAACCTATGATAACCAGCTCATTCATATGATGATGTACTTATATCTCCTGACTCTACTGCACTGATGACTCAGTTTCTAATATATAATGAACATTGCTATATATTCAGATTACTGCTGTAGAACAAGAATAAGACTCCCCACTTCAACATCCCTAGACTAAATAGCAACAACAACAACAATAACAAAAGTTAGGCATAAAATCTGCCTTTTAAGTTGTCAAGGTTATCTAAGATATTCCTAAAACTGTTATCCTTAGTTACCTCCCTAAAATAGAAGGTAAATCCCTACTGTTGGTGACATCATACACTTTGGACCATGCACATGACCTAGAAGATCTGAGTTGGATCCACCTTGAAAGTACATCCCTAAGTGATGTGGAGACTATCATATTTCCTCCTGTAATGCAGGATAAATTTCTCCAAATGACTGGATAGATTGTTTCTACTGGCAGGGAACCGTGAAAGTAGCCAAGGCTTCCAACTCCATCAGTCTTTCTACATCTTCTCAGAATTAGTTTTTACTATCCTTTCTTCTGAGTTAATGTTCTCACTTTAACAGTAGACTCCCCGTGAGGTTTGAAGTTCATTGTCATTGAGTCATTTGAACAAAGAAATTATGGGTTCAGTTTTCCACGATATCACCTCCCCGCTCGCTCTCTCTCCCTCTCTCTCCCTCTCTCTCTCTCTCTCTCTTGGATAAACATAGGTTTCAGGTAATTTTATATTCATTTTGAACTGAAATTTTATATCCTAGAATTCATTTTAGAAGCAAACAGTCAAACTTATACTTATTACTTGACAGAAATAGTTCATAATATCATATATGTAACAATCTAGACATGGAAAGAGCAATTCTCAATTTCATGTGGAAAAATAAAAAAATACAGGATAGTGAAAACAATTTGTAACAATAAAAGAACTTCTGGGTGAATCACCATCCCGACTTCAAGCTGTACTACAGAGCAATGGTGATAAAAACTGCATGGTATTGGTACAGAGACAGGCAGGTAGATCAGTGGAATAGAACTGAAGACCAGGAAATAAACTGACACATTTACGAACACCTGATCTTTGACAAAGAAGCCAAAATATACAATGGGAAAAAGAAGGCATCTTCAGTAAATGGTGCTGGTCTAACTGGAAGTCTGCATGTAAAAAAATAAAAATAGATCCATATTTGTCACCTTGCACAAAGTTCAAATCCAGGTAGATCAAGGACATCAATATAAAACCAGACACATTGAATCTAATAGAAGAGAAAATGGGAAAGAGCCTCAAACTCATTGGCTGGGGGGGGGGGTAAAGGGTAATTTCAAAAACAAAACTCCAATGGCTCACGCTTTAAGATCAAAAATTGATAAATGGGACCTCTTGAAAGGGAAAAGCTTCTGTAAGACAAATTACTCTTAAAGAAAAGCATCACATATCCCATTCTTGTGCTCAAAATCTTTTGGAGATCAGTATCAGATAACAATACATGACTTAGCTTGTGCCTAGATTCATACATAGTACCACCTCTCTACTTCAAATGTTAAATACCAGTGATTTTCATACTTTCCGATGTTAGAGGCTCAGAGTCCTAAACAGATTTTCTTTATGTGGTTTATAGCTTTTGGTGTTTTGTATATTATAAATTAAAACTAAGAAATTATAAAACTCCAAAATACAGCTTACTATATACCATTTGTCATCAAAATACTGGCGGCATGATGTGGTAAGTGATAGAAGAGCTCACCCTGAACTCCTGAAAGATTCAATCTAAGAAACTAACATCATCTTATACTAGAGAAATGGTCTTGACCTTGTAGAACCCTTGGCAGGGTCTCAGTTTTTACAAAGATTTCCAGAGTATAATTTATAAACTGCTGTTTGGTCTTAAACTCAAACAAAATCAGTGTATATTGCTCAACATCTAATTTCTTAACTTTAGTCAATCTGCTCTTCTATCTGGTTCATTTTGCCCCAGTTCACATATTCCATGTCAAATGACATCATCTCCCTAGCAGTGCCAATCCCTTTGTGCAGTTTTATTACACCATTATTTGATACATTACTATTTCTCTCCTCTCCTTTTTCCCTCCTCTCTTCCTCTTCTCTGCCTTCCCTCCTCCTTCCTCTCTCTCTCACTCTCCCCTTTGAACTTTCAAAGCAATATTTCTCCTCCTATTATTTCTAGTTATGTCTTTATCTTTTTTAAAATCATATATATATACATATATATGCCTACATAATTGCCTTTCAAAGATACCATTCAACCACTTGCTATCACTAATTTTTCTTTGGGGAAATATCACTCCCTAAATGTGCAGTTTTTTATGGAGTTATCAAGGAGTCACACCTTTTCCTGATCAATGTGTACACATATGACCAAAACTGGGTAGGTTTTATTTTCTGCTTATATTTGAATTATGGGCCAACTAAATTTATTCGCAACCCACTCAACTTATGAGAACGGCTTTGGCGATGGCCACTTGGTAAATCCTTTATGGATTCCCACAACTGCCTCACTCTCTGTTCTTGTTCTTTTCTCTCAGTTCTTTGAGCAATCCTGTTGTTGTACTGGAATAAAATGATCCATGTTGCCTACTACCATAGAAACAAATGAACAGATACAAAAAATGAATCTTCAAACTGTACTTTATTCAGATATTCAGCCTTCTGAGAACCTAGTAAATTATTGTCCATAAACCTTCCTTCTCTGGCACATCTCCAGCTAGTACACATGACAAATAATCAGAACCAAGGCAGGAAGTTATTCCAAAGGTTATTCTTGTTGCTCTGGTCAGGTGAGCAGCTTTGTCTCTGACATTTATGGTATTAATGCTTTTACAGCTATGTTCCTCTCTCTATATAGTGGATGATTCACATGTACTGAAGACTGCTAAATTTTGCATTCTTTCTGAATCACCATCTGTGTTACATCTAGGATAAAAGTTAACACAGAACAAACATCAGTGTAATATGCTGGGCTTTTTAGAATGTTCATACTCAGGTTCCTTTCCACAATGAAATACAAATGTGCCTCTCTAATATAGAATTTTAAAAAATGTGTACCACAGTATTCCCACCAATGCTATTTATTATCAGGAAACTCTAATAAACAATAACCTGGCCTCCATGTAGCTATATAACAAGAAAAAAGTCAGTCTGAAACTTTGAATCATGTTTTACATGCAGAGATAATAAGGGCCCAGAACTAATCAAAGTCTATATAAATATGAAGCCACAGCCTTTTCTTTCCTTTTTTTTCTTTTTGTTTATCTTTTATTTTATACATATGTATGAGTGGTTGACTGTATGTTTATCTGTACACCACGTGGGTATCCTGGAATTGAAGTTATAGTTATGATTTATCATATAGGTACAGGAATTGAGTGAACTTCTGTCCTCTGGAAGAGGAACACACACTCTTATCCACTGAGTTATTTCTCTAGCAGTCACAGTCTTGAGGAACGTGCTACACATGCTATGAGCTAGACTGAGTGACTTTCAGGCATATACCTTAAAAGTAAACTGAAAACAAACGAACAACAGAGGGACAAGCTGCATATGGATACCTCAAAGAAGTGAGGCCAGAGTAGCACAATCAGAAATTTCAAGAGTTTTGGCAAAAAGACAGAAATGTTAAATGGAACAATTCAGATTTACCAAAATTAAAGATATTCTTCTCACCCAGCAGAATAGTATGGCAAGTAAAGGAAATTAAAGAAAGAGAAACAAACAGGAAGAGAAGTCAAATTATCTCAATTTGCAGATAATATAGTATTATATATAAGAGATCCTAAATATTCTACCAGAAAACTTCTAGACAATCAACAATTTCCGCAAAGTGGTAGAATACAGTCAAATTACAAAAATCAGTAGCCTTTCAATCAACAATTATGCTAAGAGATCATGAATACACTCACATTTGTAATAGCATTGAAGACAAAAGACCTCCAAAAATATAAACTTCAAATACATAAAGGGATTAAGAAAATGAAAAAATCTAATATGTTCATGCATTGATAGAATTAATATTGTGAGACTGGCCTTCCTATCAAAAGTGATTTAAGATTCAGTGCACTTGCAATCTAAATACCCCAAGTACAGTCAAAGAAATAGGAAAAAAAATCCTAAACTTCATATGGAACCAAAAGTAGCTTGGCCCCAAATAGCCAAGCAATTGAAAAAAAATAATAACAGAGGGATTACTAATCAAGATTTCAAGACATACCATAGAACTAAAGTAATAGTGATATTTTTGTAATCCAATATGATACTGAAACAAAACAGAAACATAGATTAATGGAGCAAAAGACCCAAACATGAATATGTAAAAAATATATCCATCTGATATTTGATGAAAAATCAAAATCATACACTTAAAAATAGCATTTTAGCAAATTGTGCTAAAAAATGGATATCCACATGCAGAAGAATGAAATTATATCTACCATTCTGTGCAAAAATTAGATTCAAGTAAATCAAAGACCTCAATGTTAACCCAAAAGTACTGAAACTTCTAGAAGAGAACAGGGGCAGTTAAAGTTTAGGTGTAGTAAAACATTTTTCTTAATCCTGGAATTAATTATTTACCTGGGAATTATGGACAACAAATGACAAGTAGAACCTCATAAAACTAAGAACAACTAAGGAAATAGTAACCTGAGTGAAGAAGAAAGTCACAGAATGGGATGTAATCTTCGTTGGTTATTCATCTGAAAGACTATATAAAGAACTCAAAATGGCACTCAAAGAAAACAGGATTCAATTAACAAATGAGCTAGGAATATAAAAGAGAATTTTCAACAGAGGAAACACACATGCCTACAAATCAGATCAAAAAGTGTTCAGTATCTGTGCAATTGTGGAAATGCACATTAAAAAAGACTTGAGATTTCATCTCACCCCAGTTAGAATGGCTAACACAACAACTAACAAATGCTGAGGAGTTTGTGCGAAAAAGGAATTCACTGTTGGTCAGAATGCAAATTGGAGCAGGCAGACTGGAAGCCAATATAGACAGACAATTATTGAGCTCATCCACAAGAAAAACTCCTTCTCTCAGCTATCAGTACATAGCTATAGTGACTTTTCCAGGGATGTGAACCTATGAAATTTCTCACTTTCCTTAATAGTACATCTTAATTTTGCTAAGTTCAGATCTTATTTATTTAGCAATTATGAGAGACAGCGTCAAAGCACACATCTTGGTATTTCAGCTCTTGAAATCTTCCCTCAAAATACAATCTGTTCCCTAAGGCATAGGTAGATCAGGAGCTGTGAGATAGATGCATACACTGAGACTAGGTTTTCTGTAATTTGTTAACTCATGTCATTCAACATCTGAGACAATGCAGACTGCAAAATGTAAGTGTCACATGTTCTCTCTCATCTGCAGTTTCTTCAGATGTGAGTCTGTACTTCAAGGTGTGATTATACAAGACTACATAAGCACAATAATGAGGAAAGTATAAGAGCACCACTGGGGTGGTGGGGTGGGGCATAAGTGTGAAATAGCCAAATATGGTGATGTGAGATGAAATGGAAAAATGGAGGGGAATTCAACTTGGGAGTACACAGGAAGGACAATTCCAAAGAAGGGGATGAACAACAAATAACATCTTTTCTTTGAAAAAGTCTCACAAAAATTTATCATTTCATATATACCTAAAATATTTTTATACCTAAAATCATAAGCAGTGCATGAAGTGTTCAAAGTGTACTTAAATGAAATTTTGCCACTAGGGCTGACAATAAGCACAGACTAACAAAAACCCCAGAACCAGGGATAAGGAATATACTTTAGCAGAGTTCTTCAGTGTAATCCTCATAAAACAATGTCATAACTCCTAAAACAGTGTAGACTATGACAGTTGTCCTCAGCTGCCTATCAGAGGGAACGTATGTTACTATTGCTAAAGATACCACATATTTAGGATAGAGCACTCAGTTGATACAAGCTGCGTTTAATTTGGAAAACTCTTTACTGTAGACTAGCTTTCCATGGAACTGGAAAATACTATGGAAGCTGCCAAGAAAGGGAATCAATTAACAGTATTACCCACCTATTGAACACATGGACCAACATGACAAGCTATCCATAAAGGACCAGGGATTGACACATACATGCTAACGATTCAAGAGGATGAAAGCCATACTTAATACTGGAATAATAGTCAACTTCCCAGGTGTTGTGTTGTGGGATGATGTCACAGGTGAGGCAGGTACAAGACAGAAGAAGGCCTGTCATTGGATGAGAAGGAAGGATGGGCGGGAGAAAAGTTTGAAGGAAGAGGAGGAGACTGGAACGGAAAGGAAGAAGAGACAGGAGAGAAAGGGAGAGAAGCGGTGGCAGGAGAATATGGCGGGTGATGTTCACATTCCACGCTGTACCTTTACAGGTTGTTACAAATGTTTTTAAGGGATGGATGTGTATTGGGCTTTGTATGTTTAGGTGGGCAATTATATCTTATCAATTGGGCCAAAGCTTATTGTATTGTGTGTTACTTCATGTAGTGATTTAAGTGTAAGAAAGTGAGGTAGCTGGTTGGGGCCGCCATGGAATTGGGATGTGTGTTTCTGGCATGGAAACCTGCCTTGGGAACTAGATAGGTAGAGAAATTGATGCCAGGGTCAGAGAGAGGCCTTCAGCAGTGTGATATGGGATGCAGCAGAGCGGGTGAAATGCATTGCTGACTGAGAATTAAGATATCCAGCAGATATCTTGGGGCACTGAGGTGCTGGACCTAGTGGGGGATAAAAGACAACCACTACATTTTTTAATTTTTTTATATTTTTACAACAAATGTCTTGTGACAAGACATTTCCTGAGGAGATTCTACACATGTCTACTCATATCCCAGTGAGGGAACCTAAAATAGACCAAAATATGGATGCCACCAAAGTAAAACTTGGTGAACCAATAAGTTTTATTGGGGTCACTTATAAGGAGTATATGTGGAAAGTTACAGGAACAGAAATAACTTAAAGACAGCTGCATCACTAAAACCCCAGCATAAAAGACAACTCACAAAAGCTGTGAACCTAAAGCACACTACAAAGGCTGCAGGCCATTCAACAAGTTGGAGAATGTTCTTTTCAAGTGACTTGGTGATTCTCTTGGTCTAAACATGTTCCAGGCACTCTGCTGTTTTTTCTTCTTCTAGACAGCTGGTCTAATCTTGAGTCTTCTTTGTATCCTGACTTGTCCAAGAGTGTTTCTAGGGAACTTCGCTACTCTGGGGGTAAAGAGGAGAATCAGCAACAGGACATGATGAAATATTTGCAATCACATCAGATAGAAGACTGGTTTGAGCATTAAATAAAGGAGTCTTCAGGTTTGATAGTAAAATAGCAAGTAGTCCCCTTGAAAATTAACCAATCACACTAATCTATATTTAGTTTATCTGTGGGAGGAAGAAATGTTTCAAGGTATACAACAGAATCTGTTGTGAACTGCAGTTGTAATGCACAAAGTAAACCTGTAAGTCCCACCTCCACAAGGACCTGGTAACTTCCTGGAGTGCTGGGAAGTTGTTAGATTTACATATCCTGAGTCACAGTCCCTTGAGGGAACTGGAGGCAGGAGGTGATGCAGAGGCCCCTAAAGGAGTGTTGCTTATTGGATTGCTTTTCCTGACTTGATCATCTTGCTCTCTTATAGCACCACATGTTCAGGGATTGTACAACCTCCAGTAAGCTGGGCTATCCCACATCATTCACTAATTAAGAAAATGATCTACAAACTTGCCTACAGACAAATCTTTTGGAGGCATTGTTTTGTTTGTTTATTTGTTTGTTTTGACTTCTAATTCAGAGTCATTCTTTCCAAATAAGTCTAACTTATGTCAAGTTGATGATAAATTAGCCAAGATACTGACAAACCTTGAAAGAATTATGAAACTGAGATTGTACAGTTGAGGTTGTAAAATGCAGCCAGTCACAAAAGAACCTGAGTGACTGTATTTACAGGAAATGTGTAGAATTGGCCGATCTATTTATAGGTGTAAAGAAGGCTCACAGGTAAGTCAGGTGGGGGGATGGGAGCATCAGGGGGTAGATTAATGCCACAGGATTTCTTTTGGGGAGTGATGATGATGATGATGATGTTTTAACATAGATGGAATCAAGATCCTGTTCACATACTGAAAATCCCTCAACTGAACATTAAAAAAATATTCATTTTTATAATGAATGGTTTATTCATACAATACACATTGATCATATGCTTTTCCTCCCCCCAAATACTCCCAGATTGACTTCCAATTCATATTCTTTCCCTCTCTTAAAAAGAAAAGAAAATAAAAATATAAAAGCACACACACACACACACACACACATACACACAAACACATGGTGCCATTGTTAGGTTTTAAACCTGGGACAGATAGCTAAGATGCCTATTTAACATATCAAATCAGACATCGACCAACATGTTCTCCATACATCCCTCAATCCCTACCTGTAACAGAGCCCTTCTGCGTGTCATACTAATCCCTACCCTAAACTTTCCAGCCCAGAGGGCTAGGCTGCTCATTCCCATATAATCCAGACATTTTGGTTATCCACCCCTCTTTGTACCTGCACCTGGTTTCCCCCTCTCCCTTCTCTCCCAACCTCCCTCCGTTCCCAACACCATACACCCACCCCCATCCCTCACCCACACCTTTACTCACATGGCACAACTCCTTGTGGTCTTGTCCACACTGGACTCTCCCAGATGTTACTGCCTCTGACTATGTTCTCCCCCATATCTACAATAAACCTTCTCCTTCAACATACTTAGGAGCAGTCATTTCATTTCATTTTCATTTTTCTTCCTTTTTCTTTTATTTTTCTCTCCATTCATTCATTTGTGTTGGGTTACTACCCTTGAGCGTGAAGCCTGTCCCACAGTGTGATTGATATATCCAGTTTCACTCCATTGAAGAAATCTCATATTTCAATCTTTCAGGGATCAATTGCAAGGAGCTTCTTTGGTAGGGATGCTACTTTGTGTCCATTTCTCTTTCTGTGCTAGAATTTTGTCTAGCTTGAATTTCTCTAAGTTTTTTTGCATGCAGTCAGAGCCAGGTTCTGTAAGTGCATCTGCACCATCCCTATGGTGTGAAAATGCTTTTTTGTTGGATTCATCGACTGTTTCTGTTTCTTTCCATCTCCCTTTCCTCATAGATCACTGAGTCTTGAGAGGAGGAGTTTCATGAAATCATCTTATTTGGAGGTAAGTGCTCCAAATCTCTTATTCTTTATACATTGCCCATCTTAACTACTGTTTACTGCAAGAAGTTTCTCTTATGAGGGCTGAGTAATACAGTGGTCTCTATGCCGTTAAAGATCATTTTATTGCTATGTTCACTTAGTAGAATAATACTATCAGATGTTCCTGAAGGACTCATGAACTATCCAGTCTCAGGTTCTTGGCTATGAGCAGTTTCAAATATGGCTGTGATTCCATGTTGGTTGGTTACTAACATTATATATTGCACCAGTACATATATCTTGCAGTGAAGTCATTATTATAGCTCACAAGGTTTTTAGAGTCCTTTGTGTATATATCCAATGCTGGAATAACTGGCTCTTTTCATAGATCTATTTTCTGCTTTTTGAGGAACCTTCACATTGAATTCCACAGTGGCTATACCACTGTCAACTCCCACAAGCAATGAATATATGTTCCCCTTTCCTCAAATCCTCACTAAGATCAACTGTCTTTTTTTTTTTTTTTTTTTTTTTTTTTTTTGAGCTGGGGACCGAACCAGGGCCTTATGCTTCCTAGGCAAGCGCTCTACCACTGAGCTAAATCCCAACCCCTGTCTTTTATATTTTATTTATATTAGCCATTCTGACTAAAGTGATTGGAAATCTCAAAATAGTTTTAATTTGTATTTACCTTGTGACCAAAGATGCAAAACAATTTTTTTTTTATTAACTTGAATATTTCTTATATACATTTCGAGTGTTATTCCTTTCCCGGTTTCCGGCAAACATCCCCTCCCCCTCCCCTTCCTTATGGGTCTTCCCTCCCCACCCCCCCCCCATTGCCGCCCCCCCCCAACAGTCTAGTTCACTGGGGTTCAGTCTTAGCAGGACCCAGGGCTTCCCCTTCCACTGGTGCTCTTACTAGGATATTCATTGCTACCTATGAGGTCAGAGTCCAGGGTCAGTCCATGTATAGTCTTTAGGTAGTGGCTTAGTCCCTGGAAGCTCTGGTTGCTTGGCATTGTTGTACATAGGGGTCTTGAGCCCCTTCAAGCTCTTCCAGTTCTTTCTCTGATTCCTTCAACGGGGGTCCTATTCTCAGTTCAGTGGTTTGCTGCTGGCATTCGCCTCTGTATTTGCTGTATTCTGGCTGTGTCTCTCAGGAGCGATCTACACTTCTGCACTTCTTTGCTTCATCCATCTTGTCTAATTGGGTAGCTGTATATATATATGGGCCACATGTGTGGCAGGCTTTGAATGGGTGTCCCTTCAGTCTCTGTTTTAATCTTTGCCTCTCTCTTCCCTGCCAAGGGTATTCTTGTTCCCCTTTTAAAGAAGGAGTGAAGCATTCACATTTTGATCATCCGTCTTGAGTTTCATTTGTTCTAGGCATGTAGGGTAATTCAAGCATTTGGGCTAATAGCCACGTATCAATGAGTGCATACCATGTATGTCTTTCTGTGATTGGGTTAGCTCACTCAGGATGATATTTCCAGTTCCAACCACTTGCCTACGAATTTCATAAAGTCGTTATTTTTGATAGCTGAGTAATATTCCATTGTGTAGATGTACCACATTTTCTGTATCCATTCCTCTGTTGAAGGGCATCTGGGTTCTTTCCAGCTTCTGGCTATTATAAATAAGGCTGCGATGAACATAGTGGAGCACGTGTATTTTTCATATGTTGGGGCATCTTTTGGGTATATGCCCAAGAGAGGTATAGCTGGATCCTCAGGCAGTTCAATGTCCAATTTTCTGAGGAACCTCCAGACTGATTTCCAGAATGGCTGTACCAGTCTGCAACCCCACCAACAATGGAGGAGTGTTCCTCTTTCTCCGCATCCTCGCCAGCATTTGCTGTCACCTGAGTTTTTGATCTTAGCCATTCTCACTGGTGTGAGGTGAAATCTCAGGGTTGTTTTGATTTGCATTTCCCTGATGACTAAAGATGTTGAACATTTCTTTAGGTGTTTCTCAGCCATTCGGCATTCCTCAGCTGTGAATTCTTTGTTTAGCTCTGAACCCCATTTTTTAATAGGGTTATTTGTCTCCCTGCGGTCTAACTTTTTGAGTTCTTTGTATATTTTGGATATAAGCCCTCTATCTGTTGTAGGATTGGTAAAGATCTTTTCCCAATCTATTGGTTGCCGTTGTGTCCTAACCACAGTGTCCTTTGCCTTACAGAAGCTTTGCAGTTTTATGAGATCCCATTTGTCGATTCTTGATCTTAGAGCATAAGCCATTGGTGTTTTGTTCAGGAAATTTTTTCCAGTGCCCATGTGTTCCAGATGCTTCCCTCGTTTTTCTTCTATTAGTTTGAGTGTGTCTGGTTTGATGTGGAGGTCCTTGATCCACTTGGACTTAAGCTTTGTACAGGGTGATAAGCATGGATCGATCTGCATTCTTCTACATGTTGACCTCCAGTTGAACCAGCACCATTTGCTGAAAATGCTATCTTTTTTCCATTGGATGGATTGGCTCCTTTGTCAAAATCAAGTGACCATAGGTGTGTGGGTTCATTTCTGGGTCTTCAATTCTGTTCCATTGGTCTATCTGTCTGTCTCTGTACCAATACCATGCAGTTTTTATCACTATTGCTCTGTAATACTGCTTAAGTTCAGGGATAGTGATTCCCCCTGAAGTCCTTTTTATTGTTGAGGATAGTTTTAGCTATCCTGGGTTTTTGTTATTCCAGATGAATTTGCAAATTGTTCTGTCTAACTCTTTGAAGAATTGGATTGGTATTTTGATGGGGATTGCATTGAATCTGTAGATCGCTTTTGGTAAAATGGCCATTTTTACTATATTAATCCTGCCAATCCATGAGCATGGGAGATCTTTCCACCTTCTGAGGTCTTCTTCAATTTCTTTCTTCAGTGTCTTGAAGTTCTTATTGTACAGATCTTTTTACTTGCTTGGTTAAAGTCACACCGGGTACTTTATATTATTTGGGTCTATTATGAAGGGTGTCGTTTCCCTAATTTCTTTCTCGGCTTGTTTCTCTTTTTGTGTAGAGGAAGGCTACTGATTTATTTGAGTTAATTTTATACCCAGCCACTTTGCTGAAGTTGTTTATCAGCTTTAGTAGTTCTCTGGTGGAACTTTTGGGATCACTTAAATATACTATCATATCATCTGCAAATAGTGATATTTTGACTTCTTTTCCAATCTGTATCCCCTTGACCTCCTTTTGTTGTCTGATTGCTCTGGCTAGAACTTCAAAAACTATATTGAATAAGTAGGGAGAGAGTGGGCAGCCTTGTCTAGTCCCTGATTTTAGTGGGATTGCTTCAAGTTTCTCTCCATTTAGTTTAATGTTAGCCCCTGGTTTGCTGTATATGGCTTTTACTATGTTTAGGTATGGGCCTTGAATTCCTATTCTTTCCAGGACTTTTATCATGAAGGGGTGTTGAATTTTGTCAAATGCTTTCTCAGCATCTAATAAAATGATCATGTGGTTTTGTTCTTTCAGTTTGTTTATATAATGGATCACGTTGATGGTTTTCCGTATATTAAACCATCCCTGCATGCCTGGGATGAAGCCTACTTGATCATGGTGGATGATTGTTTTGATGTGCTCTTGGATTCGGTTTGCCAGAATTTTGTTGAGTATTTTTGCATCGATGTTCATAAGGGAAATTGGTCTGAAGTTCTCTTTCTTTGTTGGGTCTTTGTGTGGTTTAGGTATAAGAGTAATTGTGGCTTCATAGAAGGAATTCCGGTGGTGCTCCATCTGTTTTCAATTTTGTGGAATAGTTTGGATAATATTGGTATGAGGTCTTCTATGAAGGTCTGATAGAATTCTGCACTAAACCCGTCTGGACCTGGGCTCTTTTTGGTTGGGAGGATGCTAAACAGTTTTAAGTGTTTCTTAACTATTTCTATGTCCTTTGATAAACTTTGGAGGACTCTTTGTTCACTTCTATACCCATTTTAAAATTGGTTTTCCCCCCTCAATGGTCAGTTTTTAGCTTTTTATATATTTCCTATGATAACCCTCTGTAAAATGTATAATCTGTGAGGATTTTTTTTTCTGCAGGGTGACACTTTTCTTGGTGTTCAGAAACTTTTCAACTTCATGATATCCCCTTTATTAATTATTGCTCTTAATTGCAGTCTTATTTTAAAACACTTTTCCTATGTCAATGGGTTCAAGTCTCTCTCCCACTTTCACTTTAATCAGGTATTCAGTCTAATGATAATGAAAAAGTTCTTCCTTCACTTGGGAATTGAGTGCTGTTCAGTGATAGATGTGGATACATTAACATTCTTCTACATGCAGTTATCCAATTTGACAAGCACCATTTGTGAAAGATGTGGTATTTTTCATCACTGTGTATTTTTGGCTTCTTTATCAAAAATTAGGTGTCAGCAAGGGTCTGAAATTATGTCTGATTCTCCAATTAGATTTTATTAATCAATGTGTCTGTTGTTGTGATAATAGCATGGTGTTTTTATTATTGTAACTGTAGTACAACTTGATATCTGTCATGATGATACCTCAAGCAGTTTTTTCCTTTTTTCCTTTTTTTGAGATTATAATATAATTACATTATTTCTCCCTTTCTTCCCTCCAAACCTCCCCAAACATACTTCCTTGTTTTCTGAATTTCATGGCTTCTCTTTTTTCTAAATTTTGCAACATGCATGTATGCAGAAACATAACCCGCTCAATCTGGGCAACGCCACTCGTCATGCGCATTATCAGGACTGGGTATTTGTATTGAACAATCCAATTGCTGTGCTCTTTCTTCCAGAAGACTATTTCTCCCATGCTCAGTAATCCATAGTTGTCTATAGTTCTTTGTGTAAAGTTGAGGCCTTGTGGGTTTCCCCTGTCCATTTTGGCATGCCTATAATTAATGTCCTTGTTTCATTGTTCTACATGTCTACA
Organism: Rattus rattus; assembly: GCF_011064425.1. Lineage (NCBI taxonomy): Eukaryota > Metazoa > Chordata > Mammalia > Rodentia > Muridae > Rattus > Rattus rattus. The sequence goes on along the minus strand of NC_046157.1, from coordinate 91,055,698 downwards.
TGTGCTTCACGACAGGCAATAATGTTTGTGAGGTTTTATAGGTGTAGCTTCTAAAATCAGTAGGGAACCCGATTTTACAGCAAACTCCTTGATCCTCTAGTTCTTACAATTATTTTTCTGCTCCTTGTTCAGCAGTTGCCCCTGATCCAGTAGTAATAGTAATCAGGTTGTAGCTTTCTTGAGTTTTTGTTTCATATGAAATTGCAAGATTTCTGTGAAGAATTGTTTTGGAATTTTAATGGAAATTTCATTGAATCTATAGAGTGCTTTTGGTAAGATGTTTTGTTTTATGACATTAGTCCTACTAATCCTAAAGTAAGAAAGGACTTTCTGCCTTTTAATATCTTCCTTTAACATTCTCATTTTACATATATTTCATCTTATTGGTTAGAGTTATACTAAGATATTTCTGAGGCTATTGTGAAAGTTATTTCCTTAATTTCTTTCTTAGTAACTTTCTCTTTTGTTTATCAAAAGACTACTAATTTTTTGTATAATTTTATATCCTGATAATTTGATGGGTATGGTTATCAACTATAGAGTTTAGCTGGTAACATCATTGAGATTGTATGCCTTCAAATAAAAATACTTTGGTGTCTGGTCATGGTGACACACACCTTTAGTCCAAGTACTTGCTAGGCAGGGGCAGGCATATCTCTGTAAGTTCAAGGCCAACCTTGTCTATAAAGTGAGTTCCAGTACACCCAGGGCCACACAGAAAATTCCTGTCTCAAAAAAAAAAAAAAAAAAAAAAAAAAAACAAAGAGAAAAAACAAACAAACAAACCAACAGCAACAAAAGAGAATACCTTGGATTTTTCCTTTCCTCTTTGTATCTTATTAGTCTCCTTCAGCTATTTTATTGCTTTAGCTAATACTTTGAGCATTATATCGAAGAGTTATGAAAAGAGTACAAGGCATTCACACTTTGTCTCTCATTTTAACGGAAATGCTTCGAGTTTCTTTTTCTTTTTTCTTTTTTTTTTTTTTTTTTTTTTTTCGGGGCTGGGGACTGAACCTCGAGTTTCTTTAAATCTAAGTTGATGTTAGCTTTTAGCTTTCTATAAAATATCCTTATTATGTGGAAATATTTATTCATATTTCTAGATTCTCCATGGCTTTTATCATGAAAAGATAATGGATTTTGTCAAAGGCTTTTAAAGCATTGAATGATATGATCATGTAGTTTTTGTCTTCAAGTTTGTTTATGTGGTGAATTCTCTTTATTGATTAAAATATATTGAACCGTCCCTGTACCTTTGGGATTAAGCCAATTTAATTATAGTGAATACTATTTTTGTTGTGTTTTTTTGGATTCAATTTTGGAGTATTTTATTGAGAAATCTTGGATATACATTCTTAAGAGTATATCCAGAGTCCTTTGGTTTTGGTATTAGAGTAACAGTGGCTTATGATTCTTTGAATATCCTTAGTGTTTGTTGTGCTGTCTGCCTTTCATATATAATTTTGTAATTTTGATTCTACTTCACTTCTGGTTAATTTGAATATAGGTTTGTCAATATTGTTCACTTTTGAAAAAAATAGTTCTTCATTTCACTAATTCTTGGTATATTGCTTTTGTTGTTTATTTTAGTCTTATTAGTTTGAGCTCTTAGTTTGATTATTTTTCTGTTTATACTTTGGCAGTATTGTTTCTGCTTGTTTTTTCTAAAGTGTTCATGTGTATCATTAACTTATTAATATGAAATTTCTCCAGGTGTGTTTTGTGCAGTCTCTCTGAAAGTCACAATGACCTGGACCTGGAGTCTACATTCTCAGAAAGACCAGATGCCAGCCAAGGCTGCCAAGTAAGACTATGAAACATAATGGTTAAAGAAAAACATTTCATGATTAAAAACAAATTTAACAGTTTATGTTCACCCATCCAATTCAACAAAAGACACTAGTTACAGATCCAAGAATGAATTACACATTATGAATTACACATTTATTCATTATTACACAATGAATAAATAATCCCAGAACAGTAAACCAAAAGAGGTCTAAGAAGTAAAACAGGAACACAGAAAAATAACAGGAATTAATAAACACACTTCAATAATAACTGTCAATGTTAACCCCCTCCCCACCCCCCAAGACACAGACTAAGAGATTGGATTAGAAAACAGGATTCATCTTTCTGCTGCCTCTAAGAAACACGCCTTTCCATGAAGTGCAAACACCACCTTAGGGGTTGAAAGATGGAAAAAAATGCATGCAAGCAAATGGAAACAAGAAGCAAGCAGACATAACTATTTAATATTTGACAAATATACTTTGAAAGAAAACTGATCAGAAGAGGTAAGGGAACATGCTACATATTCATTAAGGGAAAAAGCCAACAAGAGAATATTACAATACCAACTATTTATGCATCATGCTGGGTCTAGCATGGCTGGGGAAGGGAGAGTGTGATATGGTTCCCGCCCCTAGAGCAGAGACAGCAGGTTGCGGGTCTCCTTGAGTGCTGTTGGTTACTGTAGGTCTAAGGTTTGTTTGCTTAATAATGTACATATTTTACTTCATGTTCCTCCTTCAAAGAATGTTTTCCCTGCCAAGGTTATAAGGGAGTGTCATCCCTGCCAAGGTTAAGGACTCCTTGATAATCAGAAATAGCAAGATTCCTGGAAGCCAGAATGTACCTGGTGATCCTCAGCAAAATGGAGACCTCAAAAACAGCCCTTAAAGCTGCAGGAAAGAACCCTGCAAACATGAGTTCAGGGATATAAATTTTGTATTAGAACTGTTCTTTACAAAATTTCTTAACTATGCTAAATATAAATATGCAATATAAATTGTATGTGGGGTTTCACAGACCTGAAAAAACAAAGGCAGCTACACTAATGAGTCAGCTTAGTTAGAAACATATTAAGGAAAGAAAGATGATTTTTGCAATAGTGGAAGAAACCTGGATTATGAAAGACAAAAGAATAGCTGAAATATAAGACTCAGATAGATGGTTATATAATATTAGTGGTAAAATGGTGGTCTCCTCCACAGAAGCTATCAACAACTTAATTTGATCTAGATATTTTACTCCCAAAAGGAAGTAATTATATGTGTGATCCAGATAGAGGTTGGGGATGGACAAAAGTCTAGTATTAAAAAAAAAAGAGACCATACATGGACTGACCCTGGACTCTGACCTCATAGGTAGCAATGAATATCCTAGTAAGATCACCAGTGTAAGGGAAGCCCTTGGTCCTGCTAAGACTGAACCTCCAGTGAACGTGATTGTTGGGGGGAGGGCGGCAATGGGGGAAGGGTGGGGAGGGGAACACCCATAAAGAAGGGGAGGGGGAGGGATTAGGGAGATGTTTGCCTGGAAACCAGGAAAGGGAATAACATTTGAAATGTAAATAAGAAATACTCAAGTTAATAAAAAGAAAAAGAAAAAGAAAAAAAAAGATGATAGCTTAGTGTTATTCCTACTTCCTCAAATGACTTAATACTTTCCAATAATAAGCCTTGGAGTTTCTGAGATAAAAAAGAAAAATTCAAAGATTAAAAGAATATATTGAGGTAGCTAAGAATTATAAAACCAAACTTCAATGCTTCTTGCATCAGCATAAATAAGAACTCACTAAATTGCAAAAATATTATAATATGTATTGAAAGACCCCCGGAGTGGGGAGACCCTCACTCAAGTCTCAGGATGACGAAACCCCCCAAGAACTCACACAAGACCGTCCTTGTTGTAATTACATGAGGTTTATTGATAGCAACCAGTGCACTGGGGTCGAGACTCGTATCCCACGCAGGGGCAGTGGAGTTCGACCCCGAGAGGCTGGGAGAAGAGGTATTTAAAGGGAGAAACCACAACCTGAGGGGGCAGGGATGGCGTCATAGAATAACAGTGAAAAATCACAAGGAAGAACTCTCTGTCTCCCAAGATTGTTTCCTAGGAGAAGCTGTCTCTTACTTCTCAGATTGTTTAACTTCATGGTCCGCTAGTTCTTAGGAGACGTTGTTTCCTGCTTCTCAAAATTGTTCTCTAAGATTTATGGTCAGCTAGTTTCTGGGAGAAAGCTGTTGAGCTGGCCAATGTAATTATCTATTCTATAGCCCTAGGAGAGGCTTCTTGAACATACAATTCTGGGGCCTAACCTGTTTTTTTTTTTTTTTTTTTTTTTTTCTGCTCTAAACTTTGTGTCTAGGGGGGCAACTTTAAAACTTTTATCTTTCAGTATAAATTAAAGCTAATTTTATCATATAAAAATAGTCTCTATGTCTAGACTTTACAAATTCAAGCACTGTTCCCAGCAAACCACATAGAACTTGTTTTGCTAAAAAAAAAAAAAAATGCACTTGATGTCTGGTTCATTTGCCTTGAATGTGCTATGAATTTCAATTTCAACTTCTAAGAGTCAAGGGGCTAAGGTCATAAAATGCTGATTCCAGGAATTATCAAACAGAACCTGGGGTAAATGATTAAATTGATAAGCAATTTCTCAGGAAGGGCTTTGCAGCCTTATTTATAATAGTCGGAAGCTGGAAAGAATCCAGATGCCCTTCAACAGAGGAATGGATACAAAAAATGTGGTACATCTACACAGTGGAATACTACTCAGCTATCAAGAACAATGACTTCATGAAATTCATAGGCAAATGGATGGAACTGGAAAATATCATCCTGAGTGAGGTAACCCAATCACAGAAAAACATACATGGTATGCACTCATTGATAAGCCCAAATGTTCGAATTATCCAAGATGCACAGAACACATGAAACTCAAGAAGGATGACCATAATGCGGATGCTTTACTCCTTCTTTAAAAGGGGAACAAGAATACCCTTAGGAGGGCATAGGGAGGCAAAGTCTAGAACAGCGACTGAAGGAAAGCCCATTCAGAGCCTGTCCCACATGTGGCCCATACATATACAGCCACTAAACTAGATAAGATAGATGAAGCAAAGAAGTTCAGGCAGACAGGAACTGGATGTAGATCTCTCCTGAGAGACACAGCCAGAATAAGGCAAATACATAGGTGAATGTCAGCAGCAAACCATTGAACTGAGAATGGGACCCCCATTGAAGGATTCAGAGAAAGGACTGAAAGAGCTTGAAGGGGCTTGAGACCCCGTATGAACAACAATGCCAAGCAACCAGAGTTTCCAGGGACTAAGCCACTACCAAAAGACTAGACATGGACTGACCCTGGGCTCCAACTGCATAGTTAGTAATGAATAGCCTAGTAAGAGCACCCATGGAAGGGGAAGTCCTTGATCCTGCCAAGACTGAACCCCTAGTGAACGTGATTTTTGGGGGTAGAGTGGTAATGGGGGTAGGATGGGGAGGGGAACACCCATATAGAAGGAGAGGGGAAGGGGTGATGGGGTGTTGGCTTGGAAACTGGGAAAGGGAATAACAATTGAAATGTAAATAAGAAATACCCAATTTAATAAAGATGGAGGAAAAAATAAAAATAGATAAATAAACACCTTTTAAAGATTAATGGGCTTCCAGTGAATATGTAATCAGTGCCCTTTTAGCCAAGCATAAATCTAGTTTTAAATGAAAACAAAAAACAAAAATGGAAAAAAAAAACTGTGCCTTGGTCTGTAAGAGAGAGAGCTATATCAAGAACATTACACAGCTGTACTGCTTCATCCATCACTGACTCTGATTCGGTGTTTCCTCTCACAAGCTGAGGTTGTATCTGGGAAGTACCAAACACAAGAGCATTCAATTTCATAATACAAACACTACTCCATCCAAAATCATGTATTGAGCAACACACAGTAATACTGAGTGACATTAATACCCATTCTATCCAATAATCAGGTTACCCTGACAAAAATTAAACAGAAAAATTCTGGAGTTAAGTACATCATAAATCAAATGGACCTAACAGAAATCTATAGAATTCTCCACCCAAACATTAAAGAACATACTTCCTTCTTAGTAGCTCATGAAACTTTCTCCTAAATTAAACACATTATTAGGACATAAAGCAAGTCTTCAAGAACATAGGAATTTTGAAATAACATTCTGCATTCCATCTTGTTAAGGCAATTTTATAAGTAGCAGTTTCTTATTTATCCCAGCTATCTTCCAAATAAGTGAGACAGAGACTATAAGATTTATTTGATGTTTTATAGTACAATATATGAGTAGTTATTAATCTAACCCTCTAAGCTAACCTGGCTACCTCATAGGGAAAATTCCCTGCCATACTTGCATAAGGCTCGAAATGAGTCTTAACTACCAGGAGACAGCCCCCCACCCCACCCCACCCCAAGTGAGACAGGAAAACAGAGTTCAATGCAAATGCAAGAGGTTTATTTTCTGGCACATTGGGGTCAGCCTTCAATCAGCACCTTGTGGTGAGTGACTGGAGGCGACCCCAAATGGCTATAAACAAGTAGTTTTTATACCTTTTAGGGGTACAAGTTGCATCAGCAAGGTTACAGTTTAAACTTATTGGCTAAACATATTGACCTTTGAATCTATTGGCTACCAAGCATATGATATGCATCTGAACTCTATCTGGGATCAGAGGATCAGGTGACTATATCAGTATATCCTTTGGATTTTCAAGAATGTCCCTGCTCCTCCTGAGAACTGTGGGTGGAGAATGGAACTTGGTCTAGCCTTGTTCCTAGGCAGGAAGCTGATACTTGGCCTAATCTTGACCTGAGGTGTTGGGTGTAAGGCTGACTTAGAGTCTTTCACAGGAACGCCATAACCTACCTACTTTCTACCAGGCCAAGCCTCTTAATAGTTTTTGCACTTCAGTAAGAACTAGGGTCCTTCACTTGCATTTTAGTACTGATTAGGTTCAAAGCCAGGCTAGACTATGTTGTCTGAGCTATATGAACTTGAGTATAAAATAGAAACAGACAAACAGGGAAGACAGCAAGATACCAAGGCCTTCTGATCAGGGCTGAAGGACAATGTAATAGGGGAGAACAGTCATAGAAATTTCAAGGTATGGGTAAGGAAATGTTTATTGAAGGAGTGATGTGTTGATTTTAGTGCATGAGTTTCCTCTTTATTCTATTTATCAAAATGGGGAAACAACTATCTCTATCTATAAATAACGCTTTATTTGAGTACAACCATGCCCAACTACTTAGTGTGATATGGCTGTTTTCAGAGTAAATGGAGAATTGTGTAGTTGCAAAGTTACCATATGATCAGTAAGTCATAACATATTTACCTTATAGTCCTGCATAAAGATAGATGTCTGATCCTTACTGCTAGGTTTGAAGTTACCCCAAAGTCCATGTGCTAAAAACAATCATTCCACATCCATGTCCAAATGCTCCTTAGAAAGGGGCTTGGCTACACCCTAGGAAAAGCAAGAAACTAATCATCTTGGCAACAAAACAAAGAGAAGAAAAGCACACAAACATAAGCTCACATCCAAACATGACAGGAAGCAATAATCACTATTCCTTAATATCTCTCAACATCAATGGCCTCAACTCCCCAATAAAAAGACATAGATTAACAAACTGGATATGCAATGAGGACCCTGCATTCTGCTGCCTACAGGAAACACACCTCAGAGACAAAGACAGACACTACCTCAGAGTGAAAGGCTGGGAAACAACTTTCCAAGCAAATGGTCGGAAGAAGCAAGCTGGAGTAGCCATTCTAATATCAAATAAAATCAATTTTCAACTAAAAGTCATCAAAAAAGATAAGGAAGGACACTTTATATTCATCAAAGGAAAAATCCACCAAGATGAACTCTCAATCCTAAATATCTATGCCCCAAATACAAGTGCACCTACATACATAAAAGAAACCTTACTAAAGCTCAAAACACACATTGCACCTCACACAATAATAGTAGGAGATTTCAACACCCCACTCTCATCAATGGACAGATCATGGAAACAGAAATTAAACAGAGACATAGACAGACTAAGAGAAGTCATGAACCAAATGGATTTAACAGATATTTATAGAACATTCTATCCTAAAGCAAAAGGATATACATTCTTCTCAGCACCTCATGGTACTTTCTCCAAAATTGACCATATAATTGGTCATAAAACAGGCCACAACAGATACAGAAAGGGGCTTGGAAAGTAAATATGATTGAAAGAGAATATGAAGTTGAAATCATAAAATTGTATTGGTAGCTTTATAAAGCAAGAACTACAATGTTTGCTTTGCTCCACTAATGCCACTGTCTCATTACTGATGCAGAATGAGTCCACTCTATTCTTAATTTTTAATTTAAAACTTATAATTTATTATTGATAAATTATGCATTCTTGGCTATTTAGTTATAGGAACAGAAGATAAAACTAAGACCCTGTTATATAAAGGGTGCCACCATTGAAGGTTTTCAGGATAACCATGTTTCCCAACCAGTAAGTGCATCTGAATAGACAGAACTAAGGAAGTGGATTGCCCTTTTCCAAATTCTTTTATCTTACCTGTTTCTAGAACTCCATCCATCTCTTAGATGAGCAGGAGTTAGGTGCTATTTCTACTCAGGACTACACATAGCGCAGGAATTTTGAGCTATCTTAAGATTTTCAGAGAAGTAACAAAATAGATGGCTGTCATTTTTTAATTTATCAGAATATTGTCTAAAAATTTATTTCTTTACACACTCCATGTCTGATACAGTTCCTAGTGATCAATATCGATGAATGAATAGTAGCAATCACCAGTTACTAGAACAGTATCAGTATTTCTCATTTTTTCGCTTTTATTTTATGAAGAACGATCCTCTGAGGATGTCCCAATCTTTTTATAGAATTCAAAGCCTCCTATTACCTGTCCATAGAAACTTTTTCTTTCCTAGAACATGTTGCCAGAAGCTACTAGTGATCACCAGTGGTCTTCTTAGGTCTCAAAAGACATGAGTACAGTGCACTGTTCTCCCCATGGAGGGAGGTCTTCAAGAAGTATGCTTCAGTCAGTTTCCCCCCACATTGAGAATTAATTCAACCTGCATGCCCTTTTCACCATAGGACAGAAATCCAACCTTGATTTTGAACCTGCATATTGCCAATACTAAACTTGTTAATCATAATACAATATGGTAACACTGGTAATTGATTTCAAGAAGAAAGCCAAATCATTCATGCCAATATGTTCTCATGCCTCCAGGATGGGGTCAGAGTGGGTGGATTCCTGTGCTGCCAGTTAACCTTGGATCAGGGAATTCACTAGTCTGAAGGAGGACCTTCAGAAGAGACTGTCAGAAAAGCAAGACGTGCATCTGTTCTGCTTAACATCCGTACAGACACATACTGCTTGTGCTTAAACACTAACTGTAAGTAATTAAAGATAGCATATAGCACCGACTTTACTTAGTCCTTTAAATGAAATGGAATTAAACATTGAATAGAAAATATGACATTAGGCTGAAGAGATGACTCAGCCATTAAAGGCTAGGCTCACAACCAAAAATATGAGAAAATAGATTACACATTTTGAAAGATGAGTGGGCTTGTTGGTTCTTTAATAAACAAGAGCAAATTTTAAATGATTTTGGCTAAGAAGAAAAATATGTTTTTTAAAAAAATATAGTTTAGACTTATATTCTCTTCTGTTTAAATGTTTTACCTGTGTTCACAGAAAGGAGAACAGGGCAAGGGTCCCCTGAAACAGGACTTACCTATGCTTATGAGCCACTTCGAGTATGAAATAGTTGCATGCAGTGTATGACATCCCCAAAGAGACACCAGGACACAGGACTTTCTACTACAGGGTAATTAATTGGCTTGATGATCTTGTACAGGTGTTATACAGGTAACCACATCTGCTCTGAGTTACTTGATTCTTGCACCAGCTGTGTCATTTCCAGAAGTCAGCATTTTATAGCTGTCCTCCATATCTGCTGGCTCATACTCTCTTTTTCTATTTTGTGGAGTCGTTTCTATAGCAATTGGATAGTTCTTCTCTGAACTTGTGCTAAAATTCTGCAGTGAGTCCATCTGATCCTTTGCACTGGTTATTTGGAACATGTTTTATTATTGTTTCAGTCTCATGACTAAGTTATGAATCTGTTTAAAACACTTGTTTTTTATTGGTTTAATCTTGATATGCCAAGTATTTCTAGAAATTCACCTGTTTCTTTCAGACATTTCAGTTCAGTTTAGTTAAAATATATTCTTATAATTTTCTTAATTTCATTTATATGTTATAATATTTCCTTTTTCATTTCTCATTTTATTAATTTGGGTCTATAAAAATACACATTCACTTAGGCCTTCATTCAGGGCTTGTACATGTGTGTTCCTCTTCCTTTGGTTAGATTAACTTACGGTTTCTCAATATTTCTTTTTCCAAAGACCCAAGTTTTTTATTTAATTGATTCTTTATAATTTTTACTTCCATTTTATTAACTTCTGATCTTATTTTGCTTATATCTTCCAATTTATTCATTGGGGTTTGGTTTATTTTGGTTTTCCAAGGTTTAGGATATATCATTTACTTACTGAGTTTTAGGGCTCTCACTTTCTGTTTGTTTGTTTGTTTGTTTGATTTTCTAGGCATTCAAAGCTGTAATATTTCATTATGTTCACACAATGAATACAGAAATTTATTAAAATTTTCTTGTGTTTTGTTAAGCATTTTTTTAATATGTGGTCAATATTGAAGAGTTGTTTGTCCTGCTGAGAAGAAAGTATAGTTTTAATAATGTTCAGGTAGATGTTCTGTGGCATATTTTTGTCCTTTGTGTCATGATTTCATTCGATTCCAATATCCTCTGCTTACTTTGAATTTGGACCACCTCTCAATTTTTGAGAATGGGGTACTAAGGCACCCAGTATTATTGTGGTGGTTATTTGGTGGATTTAGACTTAATAAAGAGCATTTGTTTTATGAAATTGGGCATGCCTGGTTTTATGCATATGTGGTTATATATAGTTACAGATTTTCTTTGCTAGACACCCTGTTACTTGACTTGTCAGAAGTGTACTGAACACTTAGGACTTTCACCTTCTTTCTTCCTTGGTTTCTACTGTCTGTTTCAACTGTGGCAAGCTGTATATCATTTCTGTTTTCTCATTTACTGGCATCTGGTTGGTGGCCCACAGTTTGTTGTGTGGTTGAGGAAGCAAACAGAGCTGTTGGAGGGGTGAGTGTCAATTTAGTTCATCACTATGACCAGGAAAGAATCAGTTGCAAGTAATGCTCACTAAATATATATCCCATGGTGGTAGAGACTGTATTTTTCTCATTTTACAGTCACCCTAAATCAATACCTGTTCAATTAATAAATGACACACTTATTTGGGGGGACTCTAAGGTGACACTTTGAGTATAAAAATAGTTGCAAGCAGTGTAGGATATCCCCACACAGATACTAGGATACAGGCACTTCTGCTACAGGGCAATTGTGACTTGCAGGTCAACAAAGAAAACCTCCTTTAGAAAAGAGGTGGTAGAAGACATATCAGTCTTGTAGGAATTACAAGCTCAAAGGATGAGTTAAGCTTTAATTTTGTGGCTAAAGCAATTTTGGAAGTTAGAAGATATAACATATGCTCAGTTTGATATGAGGTAGCCAAGGACACCAAGAAATAAAAATTGCATCCATGCAAGTATATCAAGGGATGAGGCAAGTATAAATCAGCACACACATAAGATCCGTTTGTTCTGTCCCTTCTGCATGTGTGTGCCAATGAGTATACTCTGAAAAGAGAGAGAGAGAGTCAGAATTTGTAACTATTTAGTCTGTGCGAGGTGGGTATGTCTATCTCTTCATTTTTAATCTAAAAGTACTAATTGGAGCTAGTTAACAGGCCAGACACTTTATAGATGTAGAAAAGAAGTCTCTAAGAAGATTCCACTGGATGCCTGAGACCTTGCAGCCAGCTTTTTAGTTTCCCCATTACTGAACCCAAGTATATTTACTTGCCAGTACAACAAGACCCAAGGACTAAGCCTACCTGTTTTGGTAGGAAAAAAAATTCTTTAGTAAGCCAGGAAGACTAAGATAATGGACTTACGTTCTGAAATACCTTTTTAACTCACTCAAGTTTTAAGCTTCTTTTCACCATAGGCAAGGCAAAGATGGGATTTGATTTACTTAGTGAAACTTGGTGGTTAATAAGTGCCATGTATATCAGCCTCATACAGCTGGCTTGAGTAACTAAAGAAGTTAATTGCACTCATCCAGGCACAGTCTGTTTTGAGCAAAAGGCATAATGTGGAGGCTTCGAGGTCATGTGAGGTCAATACTGGCAGTGTTCGACTTAGAAATTCATACAGACATCTCTCCAAACTCCATCTCTCTATGCTCCCCACAAAGACTCCCCTCCTGCCAGCCAACTAGTCTTCTCTGGCTAAGACTACTTCTTTACCACACCAGACCCTCCTTTTGTCTAAGTCTTTGGCCACCACTCAAGCTAGGCCTATAAAAGGGACTGAACCAAGTCTCCTGCTTAGGGAAGTTACTTATATAAGCAAGTAACCATAGCACTATGGCATAAGATCTGGAAAGTTCTCATGTAAAGTTAGATCCTCTTGCAGCTGAGGGTGGAGGACAGTTATGATTTCAAATCCTATCTGGAGGACAGTGTGAGGACCTGTCTCAGAAAACAAGATGAAAGGTTAACTCTATGGAAAAGACTAGAGATTGTTTCACAAAGGAAGCCACAGGGACCTGGCCTCACAGGATGAAAAGGAGCCTGTCTGGGAAAGTCTGTGTGTCTATCTTCCTTATTGTAAAAATAGCAGTGACCATAGCTGAGGCCACCTATAAGTAGAAGCCAAAGGGAGCACTCTTTTTCTCTTATAGCCCACATGCTGTGGGCTGTCAGGTGGCAGGTGTATTTCTACCTGTGAGCTCCTTGACCTTCCATGAGGTTTACCTTCAGAGTTAAATAGTGTCATCATTCTAAGCATTGGATGTACCCAACCTGCCAGGCACTGGCAGTTCTCCCCCTGTGATCACTGCTTCTGCTCAGCAGCAGAAGTGAGGTTTGTGCACACATCAACTCTGATTCTGGGAACATACGTAAATTTGAGAATCTGATTTCAGCTGGGTGCCTATGGCTTTTGCATCATTGTAAGATCAAACATTCAGAGACTTCTACCCCCCAACACTGTCAAGATGAAAATTGTGCAACTGGGCAAACCTCTACTACAGAACTATACATTAGCCCCCACCTGACTCACTGTACATACATCCATGGCCTCACCCAGCCCCTCAAATCTACCTTTACGCCACACAAAGTCTATTACTGAACTGGTCTCTGTCAACTGAAGATTTTCCACCCCTTACTTTCAGGCCATAACTCTAAACCTCCTTAAATCCAGTTTAGGCTGGCTCTGCTTGACATCTGCAGGGTAAAGCATACTCTTTCAGATCCATATCAGCAGCCAATTTATCCATTCCCATTTTACATCCCTATGTTAGCATTTTGCCTAAACTCTGCCCCACAGTTAACTGGCAAAAGCCAAGTGTGCTTGACTCACTATAAAAGGGCTGCTTGTCCCTCCTCCTCTCTCTCTCTCTCTCTCTCTCTCTCTTCTGGCTCTCACTTTGTCCTCTAGTGCTGTTCCTCCTTTCTCCCCGTTACCCTCCCCCGCTCTCTCCACATGCTCATGGCAGGTCTCACCCTCTTCCTATCCCTCCCCCTCTCTCTGCCTTTCTCTGTCTCTACTGCCCTTGCAAGTCCCCTCCCAATGCCCTGAATACACTCTAAACTATACCATCCTGTGGCTGGTCCCTCAGAGAAAAGGGGTGTCTTAGCATAGGCCTCTGGAGGCACTCTTCCCCACATCTGACTACACATTCACCAAACATATTCCATCTCTCTCTATTTTTATACAACACCCTATATTAAATCTCTAAGCCCTGGCAACTTCCTTACCAAGGTTACATCTTATTCACTTAGATATGTTTGAATATGATTTCTCCTCCCAAACACATGCAAGAACTTGAGCCTCAGAGTCTTAAGTTAATGTGAAAGCATAGAACCTTCATCCTACCCTGTTATTTAGAACTGGGTCTTTTATCTGGGCCCCCTATGCACAGGGTCCCAAGCAAAGGCAGGGCAGGCCCTTCTGGTTGCTGCCCTCACGGAGAGCTGAAACCCATCTCTGAGAAGTGACCCCAGGCTCAGACCTTCATATTATCCAAACTATTCCACAAAATTGAAACAGATGGAGTGCTACCGAATTCCTTCTATGAAGCTACAATTACTCTTATACCTAAACCACACAAATACCCAACAAAGAAAGAGAACTTCAGACCAATTTCCCTTATGAATATTGACACAAAGATACTCAATAAAATTCTTGCAAACTGAATCCAAGAGCACATCAAAAACTATCATCCATCATGATCAAGTAGGCTTCATTCCAGTGATGCAGGGATGGTTTAATATACAGAAAACCATCAACATAATCCACTATATAAACAAACTGAAAGATAAAAACCACATAATCATTTCATTAGATGCTGAGAAAAGCATTTGACAAAATTCAACACCCCTTCATATTAAAAGTCCTGGAAAGATGAGGAATTCAAAGCCCATATCTAAACATAGTAAAAAGCCATATACCGCAAACCAGTAGCTAATATTAAACTAGATGGAGAGAAACTTGAAACAATCCGACTAAAATCAGGGACTAGACAAGGCTACCAACTCTCTCTCTACTTATTCAATATAGTTCTCAAAGTCCTAGCCAGAGCAATCAGACAACAAAAGGAGAGAGATCAAAGGGATACAGATTGGAAAGGAAAAAGTCAAAATATCACTATTTGCAGATGATATGATTGTATACTTAAGTGATCCCAAAAGTTCCACCAGAGAACTACTAAACCTGATAAACACCTTCAGCAAAGTGGCTGGGTATAAAATTAACTCAAATAAATCAGTAGCCTTCCTCCACACAAAAGAGAAACAAGCCGAGAAAGAAATTAGGGAAATGACACCTTTCACAATAGTCCCAAATAATATAAAATACCTCAGTGTGACTTTAACCAAGCAAGTAAAAGATCTGTACAATAAGAACTTCAAGCCTCTGAAGAAAGAAATTGAAGAAGATCTCAGAAGATAGAAAGATCTCCCATGCTCATGGATTGGCAGGATTAATACAGTAAAAATGGCCATTTTACCAAAAGCGATCTACAGAATCAATGCACTCCCCATCAAAAGACCAATTCAATTCTTCAGAGAGTTAGACAGAACAATTTACAAATTCATCTGGAATAACAAAAAACCCAGGATAGCTAAAATTATCCTCAACGATAAAAGGACTTCAGGGGGAATCACTATCCCTGAACTCAAGCAGTATTACAGAGCAATAGTGATAAAAACTGCATGGTATTGGTACAGAGACAGATAGTCCAGTGGAATAGAACTGAAGACCCAGAAATGAACCCACACATCTATGGTCACTTGAATTTTGACAAAGGAGCCAAAACCGTCCAATGGAAAAAAGATAGCATTTTCAGCAAATGGTGCTGGTTCAACTGGAGGTCAACATGTAGAAGAATGCAGATCGATCCATGCTTAACACCCTGTACAAAGCTTAAGTCCAAGTGGATCAAGGACCTCCACATCAAACCAGATGCACTCAAACTAATAGAAGAAAAAGTGGGGAAGCATCTCGAACACATGGGCACTGGAGAAAATTTCCTGAACAAAACACCAATGGCTTATGCTTTAAGATCAAGAATCGACAAATGGGATCTCATAAAACTGCAAAGCTTCTGTAAGGAAAAGGACAATGTTGTTAGGACAAAACGGCAACCAACAGATTGGGAAAAGATCTTTACCAATCCTACAACTGATAGAGGGCTTATATCCAAAATATAGAAAGAACTCAAGAAGTTAGACTGCAGAGAGACAAATAACCCTATTAAAAATGGGGTTCAGAGCTCAACAAAGAATTCATAGCTGAGGAATGTCGAATGGCTGAGAAACACCTAAAGAAATGTTCAACATTTTTAGTCATAAGGGAAATGCAAATCAAAACAACCCTGAGATGCCACCTCACACCAGTGAGAATGGCTAAGATCAAAAACTCAGGTGACAGCAAATGCTGCCAAGGATGTGGAGAAAGAGGAACACTCCTCCATTGTTGGTGGGATTGCAGACTGGTACAACCGTTCTGGAAATCAGTCTGGAGGTTCCTCAGAAAATTGGACATTGAACTGCCTGAGGATCCAACTATACCTCTCTTGGGCATATACCCAAAAGATGCCCCAACATATAAAAAAGACACGTGCTCCACTATGTTCATAGCAGCCTTATTTATAATAGCCAGAAGCTGGAAAGAACCCAGATGCCCTTCAACAGAGGAATGGATACAGAAAATGCGTAAATCTACGCAATGGAATATTACTCAGCTATCAAAAACAATAACTTTATGAAATTCATAGGCAAATGGATGGATCTGGAAAATATCATCCTGAGTGAGGTAACCCAATCACAGCAAAACACACATAGTATGCACTCATTGATAAGTGGCTATTAGCCCAAATGCTTGAATTGCCCTAGATGCACAGAACACATGAAACTCAAGAAGGATGATCAAAACGTGAATGCTTCACTCCTTCTTTAAAATGTGAACAAGAATACCCTTGGGAGAGAATAGGGAGGCAAAGTTTAGAACAGAGGCTGTTCTAAACGCCCATTCAGAGCCTGCCCGACACGTGGCCCATACACATACAGCCACCAAACTAGATAAGATGGATGAAGCAAAGAAGTGCAGGCTGACAGGAACCAGATGTAGATCTCTCCTGAGAGACACAGCCAGAATTTGGCAAATACATAGGCGAATGCCAGCAGCAGACCACTGAACTGAGAATGTGACCCCTGTTGAAGGATACAGAGAAAGGACTGAAAGAGCTTGAAGGGGCTTGAGACCCAGTATGAACAATGCCAACCAACCAGAGCTTCTAGGGACTACTCGAAGACTATACATGGACTGACCCTGGGTTCCAACTGCATAGGTAGCAATGAATAGCCTAGTAAGGGCATCAGTGGAAGGGGATGCCCTTTGTCCTCCCATGACTGAACCCCCAGTGAACGGGATTGTTGGGAGGACAGTGGTAATGGGGGGAGTGTGAGGGGTTAGGTGGACTGTTGACCTAGAAATCACTAAAGGGAATAACAATTGAAATGTAAATAAGAAATGCCCAATTTAATAAAAATGGGGGAAAATATAAGTGGGGCTTTTGTAAATGAATGAACTGAAAGAATTAATCCCTTCCTGGTTTTACTAGGAGAAAGAATGCCTGGCCACAGAGAAAGCAGACACACTCATTCCCATTGTGATATGATGGAGCTTCTGGCCTGCGTACAGCTTTTGGATTTCAAGCTTCCAAAATTAAGGGCTAAATACATGTCATTTTTTTTTTGTTTTAAGATAGAATCTCATTGTGTATTGTACCCTCAAGTTAGTCATTTCCTCTTAAGCTTCCCAAGTGCTAGAATGCAATCATGAACCACTATATCCAGTCTCTTTTCTCTGTAAGTCAGACTTAGTTGTTTCAGAACAATTATCCAAGGCTCATTGATGCAGCCCGCATGTTTCCCTCAACTCAATACACCAACCCCTTCCCACACTACCCTTCAGATTTCACATTCTGTAGTCAGACATCCTGATGCAAAATATAAAGCAAATACATAGAATAAGATATTATTATGAGGTATACATCCAAGTTTTAGCCCAAACCAGGAGGGAGCAAAAATCTGCCAAACAATGAAGACATATTCTACATGCTCTCCTCATTAAGTCTCAAAGCTCTGCACGGAGACCACCACTCACCTACACAGTTGGCAATACTAATTTTATTTCATGAAGCAAGAAACCTGTATGCAGGGATCAGCTACTTACAAAAATGGCGATGACCCCAGGCAAAAGTACGCTAGGAAACTAGGAGAAATCTAGCTATGGTTAAATAATCTAAAATTTCATTGGTAGGTACTTGGGATGTTACATGAGTTGGTGTCTGATTGGCTTGTGTCCAGGTGATCAGTAGACTGTATCCCTCTGTCATGAACATTTAACCACAGGATAAGATACCCAAACCATCTAAGACTGCCCAGCACATATGGCCCATCCTGACATATTTTCCCATTCTTGTGGTTTTCCAGGCTGTTCTTTGAATGACGGACTTTATGGCCCCGTTCCTGGACATGATGTTCTGTACCTAGACTTATTGCCTAGTTTCTGGAAATGGTGACTTAGTGGAATTTTATGGTCAGTTCCTGGAATGGATGACTTTCCTAAGGTCCTAAGGCCCTAAGGGCAAGCCTGGAGCTTATGTTGTCCTCTCACCCTCACCCAGTCATGGCTGTATCAGCCCCTCATTTTTAAGAGCAGCCACTATCCTAATTTTTCAAATGAACTTTTACTTTCTTTTGTTGGTGCTAGGGAATGAACTCACAGCCTTCAGAGTGCTAGGAAGGTCTTTTTTCTCCCATTGAGCTACACCCCAGCCTTCTTCATTTTCTTTATAATTTATTAAAACCTGTAATAAACATCCTTAGACATAATAGTTTAGGTTGGGTTGTTGTTTTTTTTGTAGTCTCTACAAATGTGTTCTTTTATGAAAAAAGTTTACACCTGTAAATCCACACCTTTAAACCTTTTTTCTTACCATCTCTGGGAAGGGAATGTATCATGGTCCTGCAAAGTCATGCAGGTTTGGATCCTACTGATTTTACACTGTGTTCATATTTTATATATTCCTGTCCTAACACTTCCCAAATACTTTTACTTGGATATAGATTGAGTGGCAGTGATTTAGCAGAACCACTTGATAAGGAAAATATTCATCAAGAAACAATTTCTAATTGTCTTTTCTGTGATTTAATTATTTTTTTTAATTAACTTGAGTATTTCTTATTTACATTTCGAATGTTATTCCCTTTCCTGGTTTCCGGGCAAACGTCCCCCTATCCCCTCCCACTCCCCCTCTGTATGGGTGTTCCCCTCCCTATCCTCCCCCCATTACTGCCCTCCCACCAACAATTACGTTCACTCGGGGTTCAGTCTTGGCAGGACCAAGAGCTTCCCCTTCCGCTGGTGCTCTTACCAGGCCATTCATTGCTACCTATGAGGTTGGAGCCCAGGGTCTGTCCATGTATAGTCTTTGGGTAGTCCCTGGAAGCTCTGGTTGGTTAGCACTGTTGTTCATATGGGGTCTCAAAACCCTTCAAGTTCTTTCAGTCCTTTCTCTGATTCCTTCAATGGGGGTCCCGTTCTCAGTTCAGTGGTTTGCTGCTGGCATTTGCCTATGTATTTGCTGTATTCTTGCTGTGTCTCTCAGGAGAGATCTACATCCGGTTCCTGTTGGCCTTCACTTCTTTGCTTCATCCATCTTCTCTAATTGGGTGGCTGAATATGTATGGGCCACATGTGGGACAGGTCCTGAATGGGTGTTCCTTCTGTCTCTGTTTTAATCTTTGCCTCCCTATTCCCTGCCAAGGGTATTCTTGTTCCCCTTCTAAAAGAAGGAGTGAAGCATTCACATTTTGATCATCCGTCTTCAGTTTCATTTGTTCTAGGCATCTAGGGTAATTCAAGCATTTGGGCTAATAGCCACTTATCAATGAGTGCATACCATGTGTGTCTTTCTGTGATTGGGTTACCTCACTCAGGATGATATTTTCCAGTTCCAACCATTTGCCTACGAATTTCATAAAGTTATTGTTTTTGATAGCTGAGTAATATTCCATTGTGTAGATGTATCACATTTTCTGTATCCATTCCTCTGTTGAAGGGCATCTGGGTTCTTTCCAGCTTCTGGCTATTATAAATAAGGCTGCTATGAACATAGTGGAGCACGTGTCTTTTTTATATGTTGGAGCATCTTTTGGGTATATGGCCAAGAGAGGTATAGCTGTGTCCTCAGGCAGTTCAATGTCCAACTTTCTGAGGAACCTCCAGACTGATTTCCAGAATGGTTGTACCAGTCTGCAATCCCACCAACAATGGAGGAGTGTTCCTCTTTCTCCACATCTTGGCAGCATTTGCTGTCACCTGAGTTTTTGATCTTAGCCATTCTCACTGGTGTGAGGTGAAATCTCAGGGTTGTTTTGATTTGCATTTCCCTTATGACTAAAGATGTTGAACATTTCTTTAGGTGTTTCTCAGCCATTCGACATTCCTCAGCTGTGAATTCTTTGTTTAGCTCTGAACCCCATTTTTTAATGGGGTTATTTGTCTCCCTGCGGTCTAACTTCTTGAGTTCTTTGTGTATTTTGGATATAAGGTCTCTATCTCTTGTAGGATTGGTAAAGATCTTTTCCCAATCTGTTGGTTGCTGTTTTGTCCTAACCACAGTGTCCTTTGCCTTACAGAAGCTTTGCAGTTTTATGAGATCCCATTTGTCGATTCTTGTTCTTAGAGCATAAGCCATTGGTGTTTTGTTCAGGAAATTTTCTCCAGTGCCCATGTGTTCGAGATGCTTCCCCACTTTTTCTTCTATTAGTTTGAGTGCATCTGGTTTGATGTGGAGGTCCTTAATCCACTTGGACTTAAGCTTTGTACAGGGTGTTAAGCATAGATCGATCTGCATTCTTCTACATGTTGACCTCCAGTTGAACCAGCACCATTTGCTGAAAATGCTATATTTTTTCCATTGGACGGTTTTGGCTCCTTTTTCAAAAATCAAGTGACCATAGGTGTGTGGGTTCATTTCTGGGTCTTCAGTTCTATTCCACTGGACTATCTGTCTCTGTACCAATACCATGCAGTTTTTATCACTATTGCTCTGTAATACTGCTTGAGTTCAGGGATAGTGATTCCCCCTGAAGTCCTTTTATCGTTGAGGATAGTTTTAGCTATCCTGGGTTATTCCAGATGAATTTGTAAATTGTTCTGTCTAACTCTTTGAAGAATTGGATTGGTCTTTTGATGGGGAGTGCATTGAATCTGTAGATTGCTTTTGGTAAAATGGCCATTTTTACTATATTAATCCTGCCAATCCATGAGCATGGGAGATCTTTCCATCTTCTGAGGTCTTCTTCAATTTCTTTCTTCAGAGGCTTGAAGTTCTTATTGTAGAGATCTTTTACTTGCTTGGTTAAAGTCATTCCGAGGTACTTTATATTATTTGGGACTATTATGAAGGGTGTCGATTCCCTAGTTTCTTTCTTGGCTTGTTTCTCTTTTGTGTAGAGGAAGGCTGCTGATTTATTTGAGTTAATTTTATACCCAGCCACTTTGCTGAAGTTGTTTATCAGCTTTAGTATTTCTCCAGTGGAACTTTTGGGATCATTTAAATATACTATCATATCATCTGCAAATAGCGATATTTTGACTTCTTCTTTTTGTGATTTAATTATTCAGAGTACATTTTTATATTCACTAAATGTTGTGAAAATGCATTGTAATTACATAGTTTAGTATTCTTTTATTATCAAAATAGTTCTATAAATTCATATGGACTTCTAATATGATTTGGTCAATTGATAAATGAAACTCAGGACAAATGATTAATTCCCTTTATTTTCTAATGTTCAATAAACAAATAATTTCTGAGCTTAAATAGATTATCCTAGTCTATAGAGTTTAAACAATTTCCCACAGTTCTGGTGCAAAAAGTCCAGATCAAGGAGTCAGCCAGTATGATTTCTCAAGTCATTTTTCTCTGCTCACAGAGACCATCTTTTACTATGTCCACACATGTTGTTTCCTTTGAACATACCCTGGTATTTCTCTGTGGGTCTAAATAACTTTTAGAAGAAACTAAGTATGATAGAAATAGAGCTTCATCTCAACTTAATCACATCTTCAGGACCCTGTCTCAAACTGTCACATTCTAAGGTATGAAGATTATATCTCAACACAGAAAGTTACCAGGGCCCTGTACCAAACTGTCGCATTACTTTTTTTTTTTTTTTTTTTTTTTTTATTAGTTACATTTCAAATGTTACCACCTTTTCTGGTTTCCTGTCCATAAACCCCCTATCCCATATTCCCCCTTCCTCTATGAGGGTGTTTCCCTCTGACCACCACCCCTTCCCACCTCCCTGCCCTGATATTTCCCTACACTGTGGGGTCCAGTCTTGGCAGGATCAAGGGCTTCTTCTCCCATCGGTGCCCAACAAGGCCATCTTCTGCTACATAAGCAGCTGAAGCAATGGATCTGTCCATGTGTTTTCTTTGGATCGTGGTTTAGTCCCTGGGAGCTCTGGTTGGTTGCTCTTATGGGGTTTAGCTCCTTAAATTCTTTCTCTAACTTCTCCATTGGAGACCTTATTCTCAGTTCAATGTTTGGCTGTGAGCATCTCACTCTGTATTTGTCATGCTCTGGCAGAGCCTCTCAGGAGACAGCTATATCAGGCTCCTGTCAGCATGCACTTCTTGGCATCATCAATATTGTCTGGGTTTGCTGGCTGTATGTATATGGGTTGGATCCCTAGATGGGGCAGGCTCTGAACAGCCATTCCTTAAGTCTCTGCTCCAAACTTTTTCTCCATATCTCCTCCTATGAATATTTTTCTTCCCCTTTTAAGAAGGACTGAAGCATCCATACTTTGGTCATCTTTCTTCTCAAGCTTCGTGTGGTGTAATGTATGGAGACTAGAGCTCAATATATAATGTTGCCAGAACCTTGCCTCACTCACACTCTAGTTAGTAGAAGAGGAAGGAATAGGGAAAGGATTCATATGAGGAGGTCCTGGGAAGAGAGGGTGGCAGATATTGGGATGTAAATTGAATATATAAATTTAATAAAAAGAAATGGGAATCTTTCACTGCAATAAGTCTAGTTTTACAAATGAACAAGGATAATTCTAAAAGTGAATGAAGCATTGACTGATTTAAAAATTTAATAAAACTACTGTTACCAGAAGAAAAAACAAGGTATGGAGATTAGAACTCAACATATAAAGTTGCCAGGACCCTGTCTCAAGAGGCCACATTTTAAAGTAAGGAGATTAGAACTCAATGTGTGAATGTGAAGGCACATGATTCAATCCATCATATCCAAATGTGTTTTCAATACAAGTTTATGCAAATACTTTTCTATTGCTCCCGAACTTATCAATTTAAAATGACACAAGCAAGATGTGGTAGTACCAGTCTGTACTCACATTATTTTAGAGGCAGAGGCAGAATGATACTGTAAGTTTGTGGCCAGGATGGTAGACATTGTAATACATATCTGTTTTCCCCTGTGTAAATTTTATTAACTCAAAGATTTTTCATTATTTTTATTTTATATTGTGTGTCAGCTTAGTTCTGTTTCTGCCTTTAGGATATCCAAGCATCATTGTGCAGTGGGCAGGACAGGAAGGAATGAAGCTTATCCAGGTGAATGGATTCCACAGGATCTAGGCCAGCAGGAGTGCCAGGAATAAATGCCCTTCTCTCAAAATGATTTTCAGTGTAACAGTTTCATCTTATTTGTGGTAATAAGTGATATCTAAACCTTTAGGATTAGGTCGGGAGTTTCAGGTTGGCTGATACTGAGGTTTGAGGAATATGCATTTGCATGCAAAGAAATTCCATGTGCTTGCTGGACATGTACTTATATAGAGAGAATGTTTAACCTGTAATCTGGCAATTGAGGTACATGAGTACCTCAAGGCTGACAGAGGTGGGCATTATAAGGAATATATGCATAGGGCATGTAGGCCAAGAGGAAAGAAGAAAACATTCCTTCTTCTGCTGGTCTCAGGATGAGATTTTCCAGGTTTAGCAACCTCACTCTTTCTCTGGATTGGCTCTCCCAGTTACATTACATGGCTTTCCAGACCCAACAGGTTGATATTTTGAAATAGAGTCAGACTGTAACCCAGAATGGCCTCAAATTCACAGTCTTCCTGCCTAGATTCACTCACATTGCTTGCTATTGCATCCTGGTGATCACTTTAATTCTTGTAGGTCAGACATCTGAATAGATCACAGACCCTGGCTAAAATCAAGATGCAGAGTTGCACTCCTGGAGACTCTGAGAAAGCATATCTGCTCAGCATATTTGCTGGAGAGCAGCCTTCATTTCTGTTGTACAGGTGAAGGACACTTGCTGCCTCCTGTTTATCCTCAGCTTCTAAAGGCCTTGATCTCAACAGGGCACAGGAACCTCAGAGCAGCCAGGGACAGGATCCTTCCAGTTTCCATCTCCCCCTGGGAGATAACAGAGTGTCATAATTCTCCACACCCAAATCCTGCCCAAAGACAGCTGGTCCCCAAGAAGTGCTGACACACACAAGGTCACAGGTGAGACTACTGTCTCACGCGCGACTTTTCGCCGGAAAGAAGCACGCGGACATAGAAATTCTAGTTATGTGTAAAACTTTATTTCTATCTCATGGAGAAGCCCCCTTTGCCACGCCAACATGGTGTGCTATATAGCCCCTAATGTCGCGCATCCACACCTGATTGGTTGCTTACTCATGACCTCATCAGGCACGCCCCGGAATGGGCAAAGACCTGGCAGGAAGGCACTCTTGTACATGCGCACAGTTAACTTCCTGAGGGGGGGGGCCGGCTGGCGCGGCAAAGGCTGGCGCCATCTTGACTGACTTGGCCTTCCATGTGGGGCGCAGTGGAAGCCAGTGCCATCTAGTGGTGGCACATGTTATTGCGGCCCTCTACATCTCACCCTTATAATTATAATTTATAGCAGTCATGATCACCCTATCGCGTGTAATGAGGAAACCTCAGCGATGTGCAAGGGCTGATCAAAGGAAATCACTGAGTCTCTCTCAATCTCAGTGTAATGGACCCACAGGTCCGTGGGGTGTAAGAGCAGAGAACTCAGAATACAGAGAGAATCCCTCTCCTCCCAGTGTAATGGACCCACAGGTCCATGGGGTGTAGGAGCAGGGAACTTAGATATAGAGTAAATCCTGAGCAAGATAACCAAATTCCAGGGGAGGCCCTTTGTACAATGGCCACAAGTGCTAGAGTGATAACGGCCTTGTCACATTATTGTTGAGATCTGAGTTTGTAAACCAACCATGGTATGAATACTGATCCACAGCATAGGGCTGCATCAAACAGAGCCACTCCCGATAAGTAGTGGGCATCTCATTTGGTCCTCCTCAGCTGTTGTCACCAAGGGCCGTGGTCAAGCCACTCCTATAATAAAATTTAGAATTTCCAATTGTTAGTAACTACTCTAGAAAGTTCACCCACTGTACTTGTCTAACAATAGATTGGGGGAGGATAACTCCAGACACTGTAGACACAATGTCTGCAGCAGTAATGGCTGCTACAATAGCAGCGAAAGTGTCAAGGTCTTTTCGAGGACAGTTTAGGATCAGTCATTCTTCTCTGGAACAACCAGCAGACAATGGAACCATTTCTGAGATCTGTATGACCAGGAGAGAGTTCTCTAGTCACTGTAGCTTTACACAGGTGGCTTTCTGTGAAGCTACAGTCTGTAAAATGGCAACACCAGTTACCAGTTAAGGCAGCAAGAGTCACCAGGGAAATGAAGGGACAGGGGTAACAGCTGGAGTCAGCAAGCAGCAGTGTACAGAGTCTGAGCGTAGGCCACAGTGGGACGGGAACACACGCAGCGGTAACACTGACTGTAGCAACGGCAAAATCTCTGTGATGACAAAAGGTGAAGGGGGGATCTTCTATCTTCCTTTCAGGGCAGAGGAATGACTCTAGGGACCCGAACCACGAGAGCTGAATCTTCATGTAACCAGGATCAGCAAGTCTCAGCAACCACTCAGGCAGCTGGCACACTCTTGTAGCATCCTGTAGAAAAAACACAAACATTTCCTCTTCCCCATATAAAATATCTGGACAGGAACATGTCAATAAGTGGATCTATTTCACCTAGGCAGAAGTATGCCTAGTTGTAGGGTGCCATAAACTTTGGCATCCAAAATTTTAAAACTGAAATAAACATTACCTCAATTTAGACCTGTCTCCCTAGGTTGGCCCATGTCACATGTTATTTAAAATGACTTCATCCAAATTATAGTTCTAAGCCAACTTTCTGTTACCAATGTTATACCTTTTTAACCATATCCAATAACTTAAAAGCCAATAGTCCATAACCAAGGCAAGTAGAGCATATTTATACATTTAAAACCAATGAGAAACAAAATTGAAGTGGCTACACCTATCTTTAATATTTAGACCAAACACCATTTTTACCCTTTTGTTATGATTTTAAGAGAAGCACCTTGTCACCTGTTGAGTCAAAATAATAAGTCAGGGATCTCTCTAAGTGAAACAGCTATCAACTCTTGTATCGAAGAGGCTGAGAAGCTGTTGGCGCTTTTAAGATCAGCTCGTGTAGACGCTTAGCCAGCCTCTAAGCAGCTCCTCCAGCTAATCTAGACACCTGGCTCTAGGCATAGGGCTTTAAAGACCTGATTGAAACTGTTTTTTATTCATTTGTTTCCTTTTGAAACGAGTTAAAACCAAGTCAAGGTGTGTACGACCGGCAGATAAGGTTTTTATCATTTTTTCTTTTGAACATGAAACATAAAACATTTAGACAACGAGAAACAAAAACCATAGACATACACTGACAGACACGGGGACATCCTGGTGCACCAGAGACAAACAATAGACAAAGAGGGAAAAAGCCAGATGGTGTTCACGGTGACTATCCACTCGGGTGGAGTTGATATGGGCGATGGATTGTCTCAATTCCTGGACTAGTCCACCAACGTGTTGAAACCCAATTCCTGTAAGATACTGAGATATATTTATTATCTGAGCGGCACAACCGACATTTGTCAATGGTATGGAAGTGAAACACAGCCCTGAATAATTTTACTCACAACCCAATTACATTAACTCCATCAGGCTGTGCATGGGCACTGAGATGTCCTTTTGTTTGATTTTTCTGAATAAATTTTCAGGCGGTCTGTCTCAATCAAATCTGATCAGTATGATTTTATAAAGCTCTCGAGTCAGCGCCCGGACGCCGCGGCGTCCCCAGAGCTGGCGCGGGAGCTTAATTATACCTTTTATAAGCACCAAGACAAAGTTTTTCTCCCAAAATATTGTGTTCCTTTTACCTCCTCCCTTCTCACCCGGGGCATTCTTTCCCCAATATTTTACCTCTGGTGGTGGTAAGACCGCAGGGGGGCCTAGTGCTTGAGATCGATCAGGATCCTTTTCTCGTTGTAACTTTTTACTACCCTCTGTTTCTGACGCTCTCCGCCCTTGTCCCAACACTCTCCGCTTTGTTGTTATAGTTGGGCAGTTCCCATGTGACCTCTGACGCCGTTTGGCGGTGACTAGAAACTCAAAGGTCAATAGAAACAACCCGAGGGTTGCCAGAGCAACCATAGCGGCACCTGCCGCGTCCGGCAGGGGACTGAGTTGGAGCAGATCAAGGCTAGACATAGTCTCTCAGAGTTTTTTACCTGCATCCCATAGCTTCTGAATTTCTTCTGTGAAACAGAGGCTTCCCGTGGTGCCGACGATGTGATGATGTGGCCTTTTTCTCCGGGTTTCGGCACCAAATATCCCACACCCGACTTCTCGCCGGAAAGAAGCACGCGGACATAGAAATTCTAGCTATGTGTAAAACTTTATTTCTATCTCATGGAGAAGCCCCCTTTGCCATGCCAACATGGTGTGCTATATAGCCCCTAATGTCGCGCATCCACACCTGATTGGTTGCTTACTCATGACCTCATCAGGCACGCCCTGGAATGGGCAAAGACCTGGCAGGAAGGCACTCTTGTACATGGGCACAGTTAACTTCCTGAGGGGGGGTGCGGCTGACGCGGCGAAGGCTGGCGCCATCTTGACTGACTTGGCCTTCCACGTGGGGCGCAGTGGACGCCAGCGCCATCTAGTGGTGGCGCATGTTCTTGCGGCCCTCTACAGACTACCACTCTTTTTCCAATAGCTGGTCAAAGAGGGTCCTGAAAAGGCCCACAAAGTACAGGAACTGCTTAGCAGCATGGGACAGAATCCTTCCAGTTTCTATCTGTGCCCCCAAGATAACCATGTACCACAGCTGTCACTACCCAAATTCCACCCAAAGAGAGCTGATCTCTCAAAGGCTCTGACACACCTAAGATCACAGGCTCATAGGCTCATAGGCTCACAGGAGGAACAAGATCCAGTCAGAGGCAGCAAGACCAGTTAACACCAGAGATAAACAGATAGCAGGAGGCAAGCGCAAGAACCTAAAAGAAAAACGAAGGCGGCTTGGCATCATAAGAACCCAGTTCTCGCAACATAGGAAGCCCTGGATACCCCAACAGAACGGAAAAGCAAGATTCAGATAAAAAAAAAATCACATGTCATGATGCTGATAGAGGACTTAAGAAGGACGTAAATAACTCCTTTAAAGAAATACAGAACAACACAGGAAAAAAACATAGAAGCCTTTGAAGAAGAAACACAAAAATCACTTAAAGAAATATTCAGGAAATCCAGGAAGAAAATGAAAAGACCAAACCTAACCTAAGGATAATAGATATAGAGGAGAGTGAAGATTCCCAACTGAAAAGGACAGTAAATATCTTCAAGAAAATTATAGAAGAAAAATTCCATAACCTGACAAAAGAGATACCCATAAACATAAAAGAAGCTTACAGAACCCAAATAGATTGGACCAGAAAAGAAATTCTTCTTGTCACATAATAGTCAAAACGCCAAATGTACAAAACAGGAAAAGAAAAAAACAAAACATATAAAGGCAGACTTATCAGAAATAATACAAGACTTCTCAACAGATACTCTAAAAATCTAGAAGATCCTGGGCAGATGTCATACAGAACCTAAAAGAACACAAATGCCAGCCCAGGCTACAATATCCAGGAAAACACTCAATTACCGTAGATTAACAAATAAAGATATTCCATGACAAGACCAAATTTATACAATATATTTCCACAAATCCAGTCCTACATAGGATAATAGATGGAAAATGCCAACTCAACACAACTACACCCTAGAAAAAGCACAAAAGTAATTTTCTTTCAACAAACCCAAAGGAAAATAACCACACAACAAAATAACAGAAAAGCTAATAACAAAAATAACAGAAAGCAGTTTCCACCTGTATCTGGAGCTAACCTGGTCCCACAACTCTCTGTACCCAGATCTCATGGGAGAGAAAGCTGGACTCTCACAAGTGCAGACAATCCTGAGAGCACAGGGGAGACCACCATTTCATATGAAGGGACTCATGGCTCCAGCCGCATATGTAGCAGAGGATGGCCTTATCTGTTTGTGTGAAGGCTGGATACCCCCGTGTAGGGGAATGCAAGGATGGTGAGGTGGGAGTAAGTGTGTGAGTGGGGAAGCACCCCTACAGAAGCAGGGGGATGGGATGGGATAAGGTGTTTGCAGAGAAGAAACTAGGAAAGGGGATAACATTTGAAATGTAAATAATTAAAATATCCAATTTAAAAAAAATTTAAGAGGCCTTGAGCTCTATTCCCATTTGTCTCTGAGCTGGTAATGGTGACAAAGTCATCGCTGTATTCTGAGGGTCCCCATGTCTTACAACAATGTTCTATTAGCTATTAGGATGAGAATATATATGAGAACTGTTATATTACATACCAAAATTTACATTTGGAAAGGACACAAATACATCAAGTAATAATAATTGCTATGTGATACAGTTTTCTTTGTATCATATGCACATCATATGCATATATGTATTGTATGCATAGGGCTTATTGCAGTCACTTCTTATATTTCATTGCATACCTACAACTTAAAATGAGTCAGATCTTAAAGTATAATGACATTTGTAGATAGATATTAGCTGAATTCCTGAGCAACCCATTCATTTAGTGTTTTCCAAGACTTCCCATATTTAGAAGTATGATAATTACTACTTATGCTAAAATTGTGATGTGAATTAAAAGGGAAAGAAGTGAGGGAAGAATCTGACATTGAAGGTCTGTTAGAAGTTTCAGTGCTCCAAACCAAGCAAGGTAGCTTACACTGTCACTTCAGCACCCAGGAGATTGATGCAGGAGGATTGTGAATTCAGGATTAGTTTGGGCTACACAGTGATCTATGGGTTATCCTGGCATATGTAGAGAGACCCTACCCACTCCCAGCCCTGTAAGAAGAGGAAGAGGAGATGATAATACTCTGTTTTCCTCTGCTGAAGCTGATTACACCACATCTCAGAGTTTCATGAGAAGTTCACCCTCTCTGCCTATAACTAGAGCTCCTCCTTTATTTGAAATGCTTTCAAGAAGAATTCAGTTTTCATTTTCTTAAAAGCAATGTTTCCATTCTAGAGAACTCTGCTTTCTCTGGGAATCCATCATCCTGATAGTTGGTCTGGCCAGCCTGGGTACATTTTTCCTCTCTTTCTCTCACTGGACTGACTGAGCTATTCTCCTTACTCAATTTCCAGCAACTATTATTGTTAAAATTTCCATAAAGATCCTTCTCACCTAATGTTCTGTGGCTTGAGTTAGGTAAAAATAAAAAACAAATAGTTTATAATAAAAGTACTCAGCAAATCACTCAACATATTACCTTGTGATCTCTCTGAGCAGCAGTAGTAGATGTTGTCTGGAACTTCAGTAACCACTCACTGTTGAGGAATAGAGGCTCACTCCTCCTACCCTCCTATTTGGAAATTTACAAGTCTCTAGGTATAGCCATCATCAACAACCTGTATAAAAATGTGTTTCTCTCTGAAAAAGTCAAAGTAGACTGTAAACATATGAAAAGATATTCACCATTAGTCATAAAGGAAAAGCAAAACAAATCTATTAGGATGGATATTTATGCCAGATACATTACATGCCACTGACAATTAGGGATTACTATACACTGCTAGTAGATCTCTTAAATAATATAGCCACTGTAGAACAGTGCTACAACAACTTCTCAAAAATATAAACCCATCATCTTGCATGTCTACTCTGAGTTATGAACCCAAAATATGAATATGGTAGCTGAGATATTTGTGTACTGTGTTTATAGTGCAATAGTTGAAAGGGCATGCCAAGTGCCCATGGACAAGGAAATGGATAAACAAATCACAGGACAAGCAGGCATGCAAAAAAAGTCTGCATTAATTAGGAAGAAAATCTGATGGCATGCCACAACACAGCTGATCCTTAAGAACATTCAACCACATAAAACAAACCACTCACAGAAGGACAAAGAGAATTTTCTTCTCTAATGCAACTAGCGTTCAAAGAGATAGAAAGCAAAATATTGGTAGTCAGGGACCAGGGAACAGAGCTTTAGAGTTAAGGAAAAGTAATAAGTTTTCAGGGATGGAAGGAGATAGATGGTGAGCATCCAACAGTGGTGATGTTAATAACTCCATTGGGCCACTCACTAAGGATAATTAGAAGTCATTTTCATGTCATGCATGCATTATCACAGTATCTAAATGTTTCATTCTGTTCTCTTCTCACAGCAACCAGACCCTCCACCCTTAGACATCATGGCCCTGGCCCCAGAATTGAACAAACAAACAAAACTGAAAGAGGTAGCAGGGATCCCACTGCAGGCTCCAACTGTCGACAACTGGAGTCAGATTCAGATGTTCAATACCAAGCCAGATGACTTCTTTATTTGTACTTACCCTAAATCAGGTTACCTGGTAGAGTAATAGCCCCAGCTTCATCCTCTGAACTAGCTGAACTCCTCACCTCAGTTAGAACTCCCTGCAATGAGAACCTGCCCCTTTTTGTCCCATGATGAGCGCCACCTCAAATGTCTTTAACTATGGGTTTTTTGAAGCTTGTTCAACTCTGCATTTTTCTTGGGAAGAGTTGAGATTTGTCTTTGATGATCCACCTTTCACAGTGATCCAAAGTCTTCCTTCCATAGCTAACAGGATCCTGAGTGAAAGGTGAAGCTAACATCTCCATCCACATCCCTTTATCAATATTCTTGAAGAATAATAAATATATTTCTGACTCTTAATCTCTCCTGTCTTCTCAGGGACAAAATGGATTCAAGAAATAGTAGACATGATTGATCAGAATGGGGATATAAAGAAGTGCCAACGAGCCATCAATCAACACCGCCCCCCTTATATTGAGTGGGCACGGCCACCCCAGCCATCAGGTAAGAAACCCTGATTCCCTCCTCGCTCCTCTCCTGTCTTATCTCTATACTTGTCTCTTCATCTCCTCCTCCTCCTCCTTTTCTTCTTCCTCTTCTTCCTCCTCCTCTTCCCTATCTCTCTCTCCTTCCAATCCTCCTTCTTTGTTTTTTATGAAACAAGATTTTTCTATATGGATCTGGCTGTCCTGGTACTCATTGTACAGACTAGTTAGAATTTACCTGCCTCAGCTTTCTAAGGGTTGGGTTAAAGGCATGTGACACTCTTTCCAGATCCATCTCTTCTTTTTCTATTTCCACCAAATAATGAGGAAATATGTACATGAATATGAAGTTCTGCCTTATTTTCTCATTATAATTTGGATCTAGTCATGTGTAACTGTAGAACACAAGAAGGTACAAAACTTTACTCAGCAGCAGTCCCTACCTTCCTACCCCTCTGCTTTCAGTATTCTATCCTATTATACCAAGGACTTTCTGGACAGTGTCTAATATAATAACACACACACACACACACACACACACACACACACACACACACACACACCACAAATATGAGGAGGCAATTACTTGTGCTCAGTTAAAAAGTTGTTTTCTTCACATAAAGTTAACCAGATGATTATTTTGTTTCATAAAATGAGGAAAAGTTCACACACAAAAAAAAAAAACAGAAGACAGAAACTAAGATGGGAGACCTATCTTCCTAATTTATCACATTGCAGAGCTGTGTTAACAGAAATTTTGGAACCCTAGCAACTGCTGATGTGAGGGAACATCAGGGCCATTCTCAATGGGAAAGTCACTGGCAGGCTCTGATAAATTCTTCCAAATGTCTCCAGACAGGAAGCTCCTGGTAAGATACACTTAGGAACTGTTAACTCATGCTAGGGGATGTCTTCACGTTAGGATATTCTTTCTGCCTGTCCAGCTCTCTTATCTCTAGAAGTCCCTCACTGTGTATGTGGCCACTTGCTATGTAGTCCCATGCCTGGTCTAGCCAGGCTGTGACACCTCTGTAGGGTGTCTACCCCAGCACAGAACATCCTGACTGTGATTTTGGGCAGTGTAATCTTCCCAGTTATCTTTGTTAACCTTCCTTCATAGGATTTGTTTCCTTATTTCCCTTGCACTGACTTAGAGCATTTTCTTCCCATAATAGCTTAATTTCTAGATCAATTGGATATTGTGATATGAAGCCTATGCAGGTAATGAAGACTATACAGATAATGAGAGGACAGAGTATGTTTTCTCACTCTCAAGGAACATTATTTTTATGTATCACAGCCAAGGAAGGCACAGAGAAATTTCTCACATACTCTCCATCAGTAGATAGAGTTTTATTCTCCCATCCATTTCTTAAGATGCCAAATGTTTCATCTTCCAGACAAAACAGATTTATGCTCTGTGCTCTAACCTTCTGAAGGCCAGAATTATCAGCCTCATCTACATAGGGGTCACGAGCACAGCTGCTGTGACCAGAGAGGGCAGCTGTCAGCACAGCCTTTGTTTTTTTTCTGTCTTACAATGCCTCTGCACTCTGGTCCCCAAGGGCATGTCTCTTTAATGAAGCACCTCTTAACAGCCACTTCTATTCTGCCTTCTCTGAAACTTTAATCAAGTCACGCTTCTTTCCTTGCCAAACTGTGTACTTACCATTACTTTTCTTACTTGCCAACTTTCACTGTGAAACTAAAAAACCACCATTAGCAATAAAAATCTAGTCTTGAAATTTCTTTGTTAAATATATTAGCCCCTTATTTGTGCAGTCAAGTTCACTCAAATTCCTAGGACATGAGGAGTATGTTAACATATTCATCAACAAAATAAATATAAAAACCTCTAGCCCAGCTCTCAACACAGCATTTTCTAAATTTCGTTAGCTGAGCATCCATTGTCTACTCTTTTCTTGGCATGTCTGGTCTTCCAAATACCCACCAGAATGGTTCAATAAGCTCTGCTTACAGCAATTTAGGAATTCTCTACCTTTTTAAAAAAATTGGATACTTTTATTTACATTTCAAATATTATTCCCTTTCCCAGCTTACTGGACATAAGCCCCCTATACCATTCCCCTTCCCTTCTTCTATAAGGGTGTTCCCCCTCACCAACCACCACCCCTTCCCACCTCCCCAGCCTCACATTCTCCTATGCTGTTGTGTCCAGCCTTGGCAGGACTACGGGCTTCTCCTCCCACTGGTGCACAAGGCCATCCTCTGCTATATATGCAGCTGGAGTCTTGGGTCTGCCCATGTGTAGTCTTTGGGTATTGGTTTAGTCCCTGGGAACTCTGGTTGTTTGGCATTATTGTTCTTATGTGGTTGCAAGCCCCTTCAGCTCCTTCAATCCTTTCTCTAATTCCTTGAACAGGGAACCCGTTCTCAATTCATTGGTTGGCTACAAGCATTTGCCTCTGTATTTGTCACGCTCTGGCTAAGCCTCTCAGGAGACAGCTATATCAGGCTCTTGTCAGCATGTACTTCTTGGTTTTATCAATATTGTCTAGTTTTGGTGGATATATATATGCTGGATGCCCAGGTGGAACAGGCTCCGAAAGGTCATTCAGTCTCTGCTCAAAACTTTGTGTACATATCCCCTCCTATGAACAGTTTTGTTCTCCCTTTTAATAAGGACAGAAGCATCTACACTTTGGTCATCCTTCTTCTTGAGCTTCATATGGTCTGTGGATTGTATCTTGGGTAATCAGATCATTTGGGCTAATATCCACTTATCAGTGAGTGCATACTATGTGTGTTTTTCTGTGATTGGGTTACCTAACTCAAGCTGATATTTTCTAGTTCCATCCATCTGCTTAGGAATTTCATGAAGTCATTGTTTTTGGTAGCTGAGTAGTACTCCATTGTGTAGATGTACCACATTTTCTGTATTCATTCCTCTGTTGAAGGGCATCTGGGTTCTTTCCAGCTTCTGGCTATTATAAATAAGGCTGCTATGAATATAGTGGAGCATGTGTCTTTGTTGTATGTTGGAACATCTTTTGGGTATATGTCCAGGAGTGGTATACCTGGGTCCTTAGGTAGTACTATGTCCAATTTTCTGAAGAACCTGCAGACTGACTTCCAGAATAGTTGTACCAGTTTGCAATTCCACCCACAATGGAGGAATGTTCCTCTTTCTCTACATCCTTGCCAGCATCTATTGTCACCTGGATTTTTTACCTTAGCCATTGTGACTAGTGTGAGGTGAAATTTCAGGGTGGTTTTGATTTGCATTTCCCTGATGACTAAGAAGGTTGAACATTTGTTTAGGTACTTCTCAGCCAGTCGATATTCCTCAGCTGAGAATTCTTTGTTTAGCTCTGGACCCCATTTTTAATAGGGTTATTTGGCTTTCTGCAGTCTAACTTCTTGAGTTCTTTGTATATATTGCATATTAGCCGTCTATCTGATGTAGGATTGGTAAAGATCTTTTCCCAATCTCTTGGTTGACATTTTGTCCTATTGATGGTGCCTTTGCCTTACAGCAGCTTTGCAGTTTTATGAAGTCCTATTTGTCTAGGCTTGATCTTAGTGCATAAGCCATTGATGCTTTGTTCAGGAAATTTTCCTCAGTACCCATGTGTTTGAAGCTCTTCCGCACTTTTTCTTTTATTAGTTTGAATGTATTTGGTTTTATGTGGATGTCCTTGATCCACTTGGAATTAAGCTTTGTACAGGGCAATAATAATGGGTCAATTTGCATTCTTCTACATGCAGTCCTCCAGTTGAATCAACAACATTTGTTGAAAATGCTGTTTTTTCCACTGGATAGTTTTAGCTCCTTTGTCAAACATTAAATAACTATAGGTGTGTGGGTTCATTTCTGGGTCTTCAGCTCTAGTCCATTGATCTACATGCCTGTCTCTGTACCAATTACCATACAGGTTTTTATCACTTTTGCTCTTTAATACTGCTTGAGGTCAGGGAAGGTGATTCCCCCAGAAGTGCTTTTATTGTTGAGAATGCTTTTTGTTATCCTCATTTTTTTATGTATTTATTTGAAGCAATGTTTGATAATTGCTCCTTCTAATTCTATGAAGAATTGAGTTGGAATTTTGATGGAGATTCCATTGAATCTGTAGATTGTTTTTGATAAGATGGCTATTTTTACTATATTTATCCTGCCAATCTATGAGCATGGGAGATCTTTCCATATTCTGAGATCTTCTTCAATTTCTTTCTTCAGAGACTTGAAGTTCTTGTCTTACAGATCTTACACTAGCTTTGTTAGAGTCACAACACAGTATTTTATGTTATTTTGAACTATTGTGTAGGGAGCCAGCTCCCTAATTTCTTTCCTAGACTGTTTATCCTTTGAGAAGAGGAAGGTTACTGATTTGTTTGAGTTAATTTTATACTGAGCCACTTTGCTCAAGTTGTTTACCAGGCTTAGTTGTTCTCTGGTGGAAATTTTGGGGTCGCTTAATTATACTATCATAACATCTGCAAATAGTGATATTTTGACTTCTTCCTTTCCAATTTCTATCTGTTTGACCTCCTTTTGTTGTCTGATTGCTCTGGCTAGGACTTCAAGTACTATATTGAATAAGTAGGGAGAGCATAGGCAGCTTTTTCTACTCCCTCATTTTAGTGGGATTGCTTCAAGTTTCTCTCCATTTACTTTGATGGTGGCTACTAGCTTGCTGTATATTGCTTTCACTATATTTAGGTGTGGGCCTTGAATTCCTGATATTCCAAGACTTTTACCATGAAGGGGTGTTGAATTTTGTCAAATTGTTTCTTAGCATCTAATGAAATGATCGTGTGTGTGTGTGTGTGTGTGTGTGTGTGTGTGTGTGTGTGTTTAGTCTGTTTACATAGTGGATCACCTTGATGCATTTCCATATATTCAATCACCCCTATATCCTTAGGATGAAGCTGACTTGATCATGATGGATGATCATTTTTATGTGTTCTTGGATTCAGTTTGTGAGAATTTAATATGTATTTTCGTGCTGATCTTCATCAGGGAAATTGGTTTGAAGTTCTCTTTCTTTGTTGGGTCTTAGATATGAATGTAATTGTGACTTCATAGAAGGAATTGGGTAGTGCTCCATCTGTTTCTATTTTGTAGAATAGTTTGGACAGTATTGGTATGAGGTCTTCTATGAAGGTCTGATAGAATTCTGCACTAAACCGATCTGCTCCTGTGTTCTTTTTGGTTGTGAGATTTTTAATAACTGCTTTTATTTCTTTAGGAATTATGGAACAGTTTAGATGGTTTATTTGATCCTGGTTTAACTTTGGTATCTGGTATCTGTCTAGAAAATTGTGCATTGCATCCAGATTTTCCAGTTTTGTTAAATATAAGCTTTTGTAGTAGGATTTGATAATTTTTTTTAATTTCCTCAGAGTCTATTGTTGTGTCTCCCTTTTCATATCTGATTTAGTTAATTTGAATACACTCTCTGCTATCTTGTTGATTTTCTCAAAGAACCAGCTCCTGGTTTTGTTGATTCTTTAGGTAGTTCTTTTTGTTTGTACTTGGATGATTTCAGCCCTGAGTCTGATTATTTCCTGCCTTTTATTCCTCTTGGGTCTATTTGCTTCTTTTTGTTCTAGAGCTTTTAGGTGTGCTGTTAAGCTGCTAAATTATGCTTCCTCCAGTTTCTTTTTGGAGGCACTCAGAGCTATGAGTTTTCCTCTTAGTACAGCTTTCATTGTGCCCCATAAGTTTGGGTATGTTGTGCCTTCATTTTCATTAAATTCTAAAAAGTTTTTAATTTCTTTCTTTATTTCTTCCTTCACCAAGTTATCATGGAGTAGAGAGATGTTCAACTTCCATGTGCATGTGTTATTTAAGACCAGCCTTAGTCCATGGTGATCTAATAGAATGCATAAAGTAGTGACTGTCTTTGTCACTGAGGTGTGCAGCAAGTTGCTGGCACTTCTTTATGTATCCAGTCTCATAGTCTATGTCTTTTTATTGCAGAATTAAGTCTGTTGATGTTAAGAGATAAGAAGGAACAGTGATTGTTGTTTCATGTTATTTTTGTTGCTAGAGGTAGAATTATTGTTTGTCTCTTCTTTTGGATTCGTTGCAAGGTGTTTACTTTCTTGCTTTTTCTAGGGTGTACTTTCCCTCCTTGTGTTGGAGTTTTCCATCTATTATCCTTTGTAGGCTGGATTTTTAGAAAGATATTGTGTAAATTTAGTTTTGTCTTGGAATATCTGGTTTCTCCATCTATGGTAATTGTGAGAGTTCTGCTTGATATGGTAGCCTGGGCTGGCATTTATGTTCTCTTAGGGTCTGTATGACATCATCCTCCCAGGTCCTTCTGGCTTTCATAGTCCTTGGTGAGAAGTCTGGTGTAATTCTGATAGGTCTGCTTTTATATGTTACTTGACCATTTTTAATTACTGCTTTTAATATTCTTTAATATGCATTTAGTGTTTTGACTATTATGTGATGGGAGAAATTTCTTTTCTGGTCCAATCTATAATACCTTGTCACCTTCCACATCACAGTGGTAAGGTATAGTGTAAGTTTACAGCAGGCCCTCCTTCTGTACATTTATAGTTAAATGCCACTTATTGTCAGTCATAATTCTACTTTTTAAGTATCTCTGTTCTTTGTGTGACTGGTTTTCAGATTATTCATATAAGAGAATATTTATTATTTTCTGTGGATCACAGTCCAGATTCAAATGTGCCACCAAACTGCATGATTTCACACAATCTTCAAAGGAACACAGGACTATTTCTCTAACCTGTCTACTGGCATTACTTGAAGAACCTGATTCCTAGATTAAAGGAAAGACCTTAGGGACAGACTGTAATATCTTTATTTCATCTTACCCCAGTTTAACTCAATGATTCATAGAGCAAGTACCTACAAGAGTTATAAATAGAAATGCAAAAATTATAAATCATATATCAGAAAGGATGTAATAGAAGTAACATCAGGGGTTGGGGATTTAGCTCAGTGGTAGAGTGCTTGCCTAGCAAGCGCAAGGCCCTGGGTTCGATCCCCAGCTCTGAAAAAAAAAAAAGAAGAAGTAACATCACTATGCAGAACCAGAGAAAAGGTTTGGATATGGTTGGAAGGGGACTGAAAGAACCTGTTCTCTTTTCTTGAGGCTCTGGCTCAATATAAAAATTTGGTTATTCTCAGCTTCAAGCTCATCATCCTCAAAATGATAGAGTAAGTTCCTTAAAGTTCCCATCAAAAGGTTTTGGATTTGAAAAGGATACAGAAAGAAGTTTTGCTAGAGATAAAAGTCTTGTTAGAAGAATTCTTAACCCCATGGACAGCAGCATAAAAGGGCTCTGATAAAAATCCAAGCAACATGGCAGAATGTGAGAAGTTCATCTCAGAGGAAGTGGGGACATTTCATGAACTCAGGCTGTGTCTGATTTCTATACAGCAGTAGAAGAAGGAGTAAGAAGAGGAGGAAGAGAAGGACAAGGAATAGAAGGAGGAAGATTGTATAGCTCCAGTGATGCATGGGGAAGTACGTCTAGTTGTGGTTGAATACACTACAAAGGTGTAGAATGTGTTGCCATTGGTGGCTCTCTGATCTCCTTGGGTCTGGTAGTCTCGGCCTCTAAATTTTCTTAAAGAAATAAGAATAGAGCCTGTCACTGTCCCAGCAAATCGGACATGCTATACCCTTTTCAAAAGAAAAAGGCTACTCTAGGGGTCATGGGCTGAGAAGTAGTCCAGTTTGGATGTTTTTAATTACACACACATACACACACACACACACACACAAACAGACACACACACACACACACACACACACACACACACACACTTACCTAAGCCTAATCTTATCTTTCGCAAACTGACAAAGTAAATTCACTCAAGCTGGCATCCAGCACTTAAGTTATATAAGCCTACAAACACAAAAGCAATATCAATAATTCTTCTAAACTCTTCCCCACGAAAGATCAAAAATATGAGAATCCCTGTGTGGATGAAGGGTTCTCTGAGCAGCACCTGGAGTGGATGTTCTCATGTGCTGAGCAGACTGTGCAATCATCTCCTGAATTGTGTTACAGGTGTGGACAAAGCCAATGAGATGCCAGCTCCAAGGATATTATGGACCCATCTTCCCACTCAGCTGCT
This sequence comes from Rattus rattus, assembly GCF_011064425.1. Classification (NCBI taxonomy): domain Eukaryota; kingdom Metazoa; phylum Chordata; class Mammalia; order Rodentia; family Muridae; genus Rattus; species Rattus rattus. Next base: position 91,015,738 of record NC_046157.1, on the reverse strand, counting down.
GCCACCGTCTTTCTGGACAAACAACTGTAAGGTAAGATGGCAGCATTTTCTTTTTTCTTTTCTTTTTTTTATTGGATTTTTTTGTTTAAATTTCAAATGTTATCCCCTTTCCCAGTTTCCCATCCATAAACCTCCTATTCCATCCCCCCCCTCTCTTCTTCTATGAGGGTATTCCCTATTCCCTCACTCATCCACCCACCTCTTTTTGCTTCCCCACTCTGACATTCCCTTATAATGGTGGGTTGAGCCTTGGCAGTACCAAGGGCTTCTCCTCCCATTGGTGCCCAACAAGGCAATCCTCTGCTACATATACAGGCAGAGCCATGGGTCTGTCCATGTGTACTCTTTGGATGGTGGTGTAGTCCCTGGGAGCTCTGGCTCCTTGATATTGTTGTTCTTATGGGGCTGCAAACCCCTTCAGCTCTTTCAATCCTTTCTCTAACTCCTCCAATGGGGAGCCCACAGATCTAGGCCTCCAGAGTCTGGGTGAGAATATGTTACTCAGCGCTATATACTTTCTACCTCTAAGACCTAATACTCTGCAAAAAAGTCAAACACCAGGCTATATTTAGTAGGGTGTTTTTTTGGATGCTTTCAAATATGATGTGAAGGCAGAGGCCAGATGGAGGTATTGGAGATCATCTGCTCTTCAGTGAAGAAGACTGAGAATAGGGAGCAGAAATCATAGGCTATAGGAAAGATTATGGAATGGAGCACAAACAAGACTAAGCAGATCAAGTGCAAAGGACTGATTTTCAAAGAGTATTTCCTAGTGGGGCCACAGAGCCGGCTTGGATGGAGCCTCAGAAGCCTCCAGGTTTGTTTCATTCTTACTAGGGTTATGCCATGTATCCTAGTGTCTTGTCTATTATGTTCCTGGCACAATGATGGTGCTGGATCATGGTAGGAGAATACAAGGGTAGAGTAACCATGTAGTGGGTGGAACTGAGATCCCAGCATGAGGCAATAGCTTTTCTAAGAATATTCTTTTTCTAAGTGGGAAATAGTGAAAAAAAGATAAAAAAGGATTGGCGAAATGGCTCAGTGATTAAGAGCATTGGCTGTTCTAGAAGACATAGGTTCAGATCCTAGCTCACAACTATCTGAAATTTCCCCTATCCTGGGTTCTGAGGGGACTGCATGCACGGGAGGCACAATAACACAAGCAGGCAAAACATTGATTTTAATAAAATCATTACAGAATTAGAATTTTAAAGATTATTTTAAAAGAACTGAAATATTTCTACATAGAAGGAATATAGTTGGGACTCTCATGATCAAATGACTTGTCTGCTCTTGGTAAAGCTGGGTGAGGAATGACAATTCTATTCCTGGCATTACTGTGAACAGCTATCATGAAACTACTGAAGAATACCTCTTGATGTTTTCTAACTGAGAATAAGTAAGTTGAGAAAACGCCTAACTTACAAAAAATAAAATGAAATAGAATTAAGAAAAGCATAATTAGCATGGACTTGTGAAGTGGTATTTGATGCCCTTGATAATTCAGCAACATTAGCTTTAATGTTTGCACAGGGATAGGAACAGAGCCTAAGCACCAGGAGATAAGAGAATAAGGAGAGAGCATAGGTATCATGGGCCAGCATCCTACATGTATATGCAGGTGGATGAGCTGAGCTCTGTGGTACAGAGAATAGTCTTCAATGGGTATATTTTCAGTTTTGAATGAGTGAGTTTATTAAGTATATAAAACAAGCCAAAGAAAATGAACAAATAGAAAGCAGCAGGCAAATGGAAGGATGGGGAGAGAGAGAGAGAGAGAGAGAGAGAGAGAGAGAGAGAGAGAGAGAGAGAGAGAGAGAGAGCAAACAACAAATCAGGTCTTCAAACAGAAATTGCCTGGACAAGCCATCTTGAATCTGACAGCTGGTGTTCCCAGCACAGAGATTCCCAGACAGAGCATAGCTTGTCCCTGGGCAAGGCTTCCAGGTCACGGGAAAACATCACAGATGAAAGATAATATTACAAAGGGAGGACTCACAAACATCTAGCAAAAACTACTGATGAATCTCCATTGGGATAGCCAGTCAGTTTACCCATAAAATACCCAGGCTGAGCAGAGTATTCCTCCAAGTAAAGGACAGGTAGGAAAGAGATAAATCAGGAGATCCAGTGCTCACACCATTTTCAAGAAACTGAGGAAGTTTAAGCATCAGCTGGAGTTTCACACTGAGGTTTCTCTCTATGGCTAAGGTTTCCAAGAGCTGATCTTCTAGTATCTCTTTCCCAATGGGCTAAACAAAGTAACACCTTTACAAAAGAGTTCACCTTCCAGATGTTCTCAGTAACAAGTTTTTTACTTGGGCTATTTTGCTCTTCTCTTCCCTCCCTGTCACAGAGTTCATGGAGTAGTCTCTCCCCAGATAAGGGATCTTGGAGTACACTTAGAACAATATATTTGGTGTTGAAGTGCATATGGAGTAACCCCACTTCCGAAGCCAGCTTCTCAGTGAATTCAAACAACAGAAGGAAATTTACCAATATAGTATACATTGTAGGTGGTAAAGAAGACTGTAGGCAACTTCTGGGTAGTCTTGTGTCATCTGTCAAATGTTTTAAAGATTAATTCCCTATTCTTACCCTGGACTATAAGCTCTTACAAGTCAGCATAAGATGACCCCAGTACCAGAAACACCAGTATATCTAACAGAAATACACATGATCTTATCTGAAGAGTCATCTCAGCTCAGATCCCCAGATTACTACTGTGATCATGATCATACATTACAACATACATACATACATACATACATACATACATACATACATACATACATACATACATACATAAGGGAAGAGACCTTCATAAGGGTGTCTGCTAAAGAACAGTTCAAGTTGGCTCCTAAAAACTTCTGACAAACCTGTTATATGCAAAAATAAGAAAATGTTAATGCTGTACAAAATAATTCATTGTATCAAATATGACATAAAGAAAGAAGATGTGGATGTGTCTGCTTACACATATATGTATATATTATTATATGTTATATACATTATATACTATATATACATATTTAAAGATTTATATATAAAACACAGACAATTAAAAACCAGAACTAGCCTAACCCCCAGACTATGTGCATCTGAATAGAGAAATGTATGGACTTGGAAAGGGATGAATAAGGGCTGAGGAAAAGTGAGAGTCATGTCATGTGGCTGGAAACCACATCCCTGAAAAGGAAAGACGAAACTCCTAAAATGTCAGTCAATACTGAGGTGAAAGACAGCCTGAGTACAAAGTGCAAGAATTAAATTAAAAAATAAATAAATAATCTGACACTTTAGAAAATTCTTTCCATTGGTGCACAGCAGCATTTTGACTTGGAGAATACATGGGCAAGATAACAAAGTCTCCCAACAGGGTCCTTATTGAAATGCATCTAGTGTTTGCTTATTCTGTGTAGAAACACACAGATTTTAAAGTAATCATCATGGAAGAAAGTTTATGCTCATATCAAGTAGGATCCACAGTGCTGCTCCACGTCAAAACACCAGGTGGAGCGATTACTTTCCGAGAAATCAGGCTGAGGTTTCTGGAAGGTTCAGTGGCTCTGTAGTTGGATCAGAGTATCTAGAGGAAGAGTTTGCCCCTGATAACAAAAGGGAAATCAAGAATTGAGATAAATTTCAATGAGTTAGGGCTGGGCTGGGAGTATCATAATTGGTGACATTGCTCTAGGCTGAGTCTTGGTGCCAGGGCAGGAGAGCTGAGCATTCCCCAAAAGGACTCACACAGAGGGAGAACTAGGGAGTTCCAATATTTGTGTTCCTTTAACTCACCTCTCTTCTTCTCCAAAGTACCTTTATGTGGCTCGAAACGCCAAAGACTGCATGGTTTCCTACTACCACTTCTACAGGATGAGCCAGGTGCTCCCCGATCCAGGCACCTGGAATGAGTATTTTGAAACCTTCATCAATGGAAAAGGTAAATAAAAATGCATTGTCCCTCTGTGGTTTTACCCCAATTAGACTGAGCTGAGAGAACAACCCCTGACAGTTGATCCCCCAGAGTTTCCTGTGCCTCCTATCCTGGCCTTTATTCGGAGATTCCTGACCTATAGACTTTCCTCAGCCTGTGTGACCCTGTCATAATATCAGGGTGCAAGTGATTGTGCAACATGAAGCCACTTTAATTCTCATATTAAAGCAAAGCCCCCAATACTGACAGAAACTACGTGACCTCAGAATCAAGCAGCTAAGTGACCCTGGAAATATCTAATACAAAATATTTCCTTCTCTGATGCACCAGAAGCCAGAAAAAAGAAAAAAAGAAAGAAAGAAAAAGAAAATGGAAAGTCAAACTTTCCTGTCTTGGAGGGTTTGTGTCCATGAAAACAATTCTTGTTTTTCATAGTAAGTTGGGGATCTTGGTTTGACCATGTGAAAGGATGGTGGGAAATTCGAGACAGATACCAGATTCTCTTCCTCTTCTATGAAGACATGAAGAGGGTAAGTAAATTACTGCGTCAGCATCAGGGACAGGGAGGCTGCTTTAGGAATGTGGTTCTGACAGGGATGTCTGGAAAAATGTGATAGTGTGAAAACTCTTTTCCAGTCCAACTCAATGCTACCCTCACTCACAGGACCCAAAGCGTGAAATCCAGAAAGTAATGCAGTTCATGGGCAAGAATTTGGATGACGAAGTCGTGGATAAAGTAGTCCTGGAGACATCGTTTGAGAAAATGTAAGAGAATCCTTTGACAAATTTTTCTACAATCCCCAAGACTATCATGGACCAGTCCATTTCCCCTTTCATGAGAAAAGGTCTGTGGGGCTTATTTATCTCTAATTCTGAGGCAGTCCCCCTCCAATCCACATTTTGTGATTCTAAGGAAGCTAGAGATTTGTTCCTAGTGTACAAGAGGCTCTACAAAGCAAGTCTTACAGATAACTAAGACCAAAGCTACCCTTGGTGCACACCTCCTTGGGATCCCTGCCTGCGGTTAGTCTCATCAGAACTGACATCTAGTTTGACTCTGTCTCCAAATCATGACTCATGACACTTTCAGGACTTTCAGCATGTATTACTGAAACCCAGGCCCTTAATGCTTCCTAGATTTTGAAAGAAAAAAAATCTGATTGTCCCTGGTGATTCACTTTTAAGTGGGGAATGTTATTTTTTTAAGTTAGTATACTCAATAACTTTCTAAAAATCAATAGTTCGATGATTTCACACAGATCCTCAGTAAACCCACTTTCCAAAAAGGTAGGTACAGAGTGAAACCCATCCCACTGTCTCATTAACACATGCACTTTTTTCCACTGCAATGCAACCAGGACTGGGTTTTATAAACAGCTGCAGAACTTTTTTTCTTTTACTTTCAGCACATGAGTTAATCCATTGCCCTTGCAGTATTCCCTCTTTTCTCTCTTAGTCCTTGGTAAGGGTCTTGAGAAGCACCCTTTTCCCAGCCCATCCATATCCACTCTTCTCTGCACTCACTTGTGTTTGTTTCTTTGCTTGCTTGCTTTGGCCATAAAAACACAAGTAAGAATACCATGACAGAAACCTCTTCACTAACACAAATCGTGATTACCTTACACACTTTTGTTTACCAGAATATGAGCTCTCCCTCCAGGAAAAGAAATACTGATCTCTACACATGACTATCTATACAGGACTCATGGATATGCTGTTATTCTTCCAATTATTTCTCTAATTATAGATATTGTGTTCATATTTTATGATTAATGCTACAATGAACATTTCTTGTACATCAAGTTGGATAATTTTCCTTAAGAATCACAAGGGTTACAGTGATTATCTCTCTAAAGTTATTTAAAATAATAAAAATAGAATCTCGTTCCAATAACATAATCTACTAAAAACAATTCATAGAAATAAATGATACAGTTCAATACATTCTTACAAACAAATAAAGCTAAGTGATCAAAATAGAAAAGAATTCCATCAGCTTGGTTGATATCCTGGCATATGCTTTGCAGGCAATCTTTCCTTCAGAAGAAAATATTCTCATTTCTCACTGTAAGTTGGTTTTGTTTGTTCTTAGGTGGCATATACTTGGAGTATCACAATATGTATTTTCTTATGCCCCAGATCTCTGGCCAGTATAACATCTTAAGATCTCCTTGTATGGCTATATGTCTACCATTCCTTCATTTTTATAATTGTGACTATCTAATATGTGTATATAGCACAGTAGAGCCAAGATTCTGGGTCACATTGAATTGATTGACTTGATTTAGACGCCAGAGCCCCTGCACAAAGACAACTAAACCCCCTTCTCATTAAGGAGAGGTAAAGTGATGAGGAATTGAGCTCATCACTTGCTTTCAGGACAGCACCAATGTGGGTACTGCACACTCCAGTCAGGGACACAGTCTGTCAACCACACACTGATGCTTTGTCTGGCCTTTGTCCTTTAGGAATTGTGAGTGATTGGAAAAACCACTTTACTGTGGCCCAGAATGAGAGGTTTGATGAAACCTATAAGTAAAAGATGGACGGAACCTCTCTAAACTTCTGCATGGAACTCTGATCAAGATGAGAAGATAGACATCAAGGACAGGAGTCTGTCTGCAAGCCTCAATCCAGCCAAAGGAAGCTCGGAAAGCAAACTGTTAAATGCCAAGGACTGTGACACCGACTCTGTTATTACTGACATCACATTACAATTCACAAAATCAGATTATGTCCAGTGTATACTTTCTCCACTATTCAGTACAAATCAGTAAGACGGCTTAATAAGCTAATAAATAAACAAACTTACTGATTTTATGATAAATTTTATGATGATATCCTTGTAAGAGTTATAGCCTATATTCTAACTCTAAATAACTATCTTATGCACAAAAACACAAATATTAGAAATCATCTAAATGAATGTACAGAAATTCCTAATGTCTTTCTGCTCAATCGGTGTTTTTCCTGGTTACAGTGGGAAGACTCAGTTTGTGGACAACTTGTTGCAACATGCTCACTGGAACATTTTCTACCTGGTAGGAGGAAATTGAGGGAAGGACTTCAAGGAGATGTCAGAAATCCAAATCTTAATAAACGGAATCCTAGTTCTGGGTCATAAAAGAAACAGAAGAAAGGCATGAGGGTGACCTTTGGAAAACAGAAATTGTATCTTGAAAAAAGCAGAATGGAAGCTTGGTATTCAACTTGGAGCGAATTGCGTTTTGATCTCCTGTCATCTCTTCTGAGGAACAGCTTGTACTTTTGCCCACTTTAGCAGAGTCCATCTGCATTTGCTTGCCAGCATACTTCCTTCCACTTCCCACTCGTTCCATGTCTTGGGCATCCTTTTACTCCCAGTAACCAGGCAATATGGAGAATACAGCATGTTGCACGATGGTTCGGAAGATGGAAAGGCAAACACGTTTCGGGTCACAAATTCTCAGCACTTACCCTTTCACTTTAGTTGCAGATATCAGCACTGCTAAGCGGAGATCAGCAGGAGCAGCCTGTGGCATGAGTAGGATATATATGTGAGCTCAGGGTACCTAGCATGAGCTAGAATGCCATTTGCTTTCTATCATTCAAATGTACACTTTCTCCTAAATGTCGAGGATGTGGGCACAGTGTGTGTTACTGCCAGCAAGAGCTATGAGAAGGTGTGGTAGATGTTGTGGGTGGAAGCTAAGAAACTGGAACATGGCCTAGAAGGGAATGAGTGCTCCTGGCCCTTGGTCTTCCTTTCTCTTGTTTCTTGGCCATGAAAAATTCAATAAAATGAGGTGGATAGTTTTGCTTTGCCATTTACCCTCACCATGATATTCTGTCCATCTCTCCACAGAATGTAAATTCCAAACCCAAGAGCTAAAATAAAGCTTTTGTCTTTATAAGTTGCTTTTCCCAGATACTTGTTATAATGAAAGAAAGCTCACTAATACATTCCCAATGATGTGGTTATAAAATACTAGAAAAGTCTGAAATTTTGTTGAACTTACAGACAATCGCTTGGTTACTGCCGAAATCTAACCATATGTGTATAGTTAATTAACAATGTCTATTATATAGAAAAAATTATATCTGAATTGTATTGTAAATTTTTATTGTTTGCTTCTAAGTCTTGAAATTATTCAAAGTTTCTCTAGGTAGAGAGTCCCCTCTTACAATCCAAACTAAACTGAAGCCTACATCTGCTTCCTGTCAGGGTTAAGTTCATAAGAGCCCAGAGTCACTCTAGCCTATAAAAGGAATGACTCTGGTATCCAACCATCTACTGGTTAACTGTAGATTTAAGGTAAACTTTGGAAACATAATAGTGTCGAACTTAAGCCTCTTTTGGCTTTATTTTTCTGGGAGTTTCCTTTGTATTCAGAAATTAAAATAGCAGAACTTGAAAGAGATAAATTGTAAAACATATTATGTTGGCTTTGTAAGTACAGGATTGTATTCATAATTTACGCATTGGCAATTTTTAACTATTACTTTTAGAGACAAGAATTAATCAAGCCAATGAAACATTACATCAGAAGAGTAGTTAAGTAACTGTTAGAACGTTTATAATCATTTTAGTTTTACTAGCATTGACTTGTGATTATTTTACTAGCATGTCTCTATATACACAAAATTCAATAAAAGAGTTTCAGTTACTCCATTTGTTTGCTATCAATCATTTATTTATTTCTGCTCATGATAAATACGGATAACAGACTGGGTGCAGGAAAAATGGATAGTAAAAATGATTCAGTCCAGTTTAAGAATGAGCCAATTAATAAGCTCATGTAACCTTCCTCAGCAGACCTCTCTTATATCTGGTATCACTAACACCTTGAAGTCTCCAATGCTTTTTGTACTTCATGGTTACAGCTTCACTCTTGGATTTTGGGGGTACTGTTGAGGATCAGGGATCCATCCCCTTCTGTGGCAGTCTCAGTTCAGACTGATACCTTTATACAAATGTGCATGTTCAGAAGTTGAAGCCTGCTATAGGTGGAGTTTTTCCTCAGTGTATGTTCATATCATCCCACAGCAGAGCAGGGGATTACAGGTAACAATCACAGCCTCTTTTTCAGCATACACCTTAGCTGAAATTTTCACTTGGTCTTTTCCCAGTCAGTAATCTGCAGATTTCTTCCAATCTGTCTATCCAACAATTGCTCTTTTTCACCACAGATGTAGACAAGAGAGTTCAGAAGAAGCCACAACATAGCCTAAATGCTCTCTTGTCTTGAAATTACCTGTGCCAACTAATTAGTTCCTAATTATTTGATTTAATTTTCAGTTTAAGTGCTCAATTCTTAGCATCCATTCGTGAATGCAAGTAGACCTAAGTTTATAATAGAAGCATTTTTACAGCTTTACTCATATATTGACCCTTAAACACGGATAGTAGGAAACTTCAATACCCTACTCAGTTGACATGTCATCCAGACAAAACTAAACAGAGAAATACCAGAGCTAACTGACATCAAAAACCAAATGACAAATATTTACAGAACATTTCACCCAAATACAAAGGAATATACTTTCTTTTTTGCACATCATAGAACTTTCTCCAAAATTGATCACATACTTAGACGCAAAGTCTGCACATACAAGAAATTTGAAATAACTCTCTACATTCTGTTTATCACAAGAGAAGCTGGATACCATCAATAGAAAAATGAAACAAAAAACTAAAAGACAGAAAGCTTTACAAACTCATGGTAAAAGAACAGGTTACTACTGAATGAAAGCAAGTCAAGCCAGAAATTAAGAAAGAAATTAAAAACTTTCTAGAATTGAATGTAAATGGTTACTCTACATGTTCACACTAAAAGGACACAATAAAGACAGTTCTCAGAGGAACTAAGTGTTTCACAGGGTTGGTAAGAGCTGCTATATTAGAAACTGTGAGCATACCTAAAAGCTATAGAATAAAAGAGAGAAATCACATCCAAAAGAAGGAGATGGCAAGAAATAACCAAAGTCAGGGCTGAAGTAAATAAAATTGGAACAACTACAAAGAATCAATGTAACAAAAGGTTGATTTTTGACAAAATCAGCAAGATTGACAAAACTCTTAGTCAAATTAAATAAAAGACAGAGAGAAAATATCCAAAGTAACATGATTAGTAATGAAAAGAGAGAGATAACAACAGAAACTGAGAAAATCCAGAGGATCATAAGGAAATATATTAAAAACTTGCACTCCACAAAATTGGAAAATCTTTAAAAAAATAATTTTCTTTTTCTAAATTTCATTTATTTTATTGGATATTTTATGTGTTTAAATTTCAAATGTCATGCCCTTTCCCAGTTCAACCCCTTTGCCATCACTCCTAATGCTCCCCTTCCCATCCACACACTATGCTTCACTATGCTGGCATTCCTCTACACTAGGAAATGAGCCTTCACAAGACAAAGGTCTTCTCTTCCTATTGATACCAGTCAATGCAATCCTCTGCTACATATGCAGCTAGATCCGTGGATCTCCCCACATGTACTCTTCTCTCTGCCCTAGAACACTAAGGTTACTGGATTATTCTGTATGTCCTGGGAATGGAAATTTAAACCCTGGATGCTTAAATATCAAATACTATACAATCTCCATAGCCCAATTTGTACAAAGCCCTCAACAAATCTACTAAAAATTGGCAATGTTTTCCATATATATACAGGTGTTTGCTTGAGTCAATTCAAATTTGTTCAGCACTTTTCTAAACAGGACAATTCTACACAATCTTCAAAAAGCCTATTAACCCCCACTTGTAGTTTTGTTTAATCAGTACACCCCAGCTAACATCTTTTAAGATTGCACAGCACATCAGTAAATTTGGAAAACTGACATGGGAAAAGACACTAGAGAGCACAATTCTGAAAGAAACATAAAGGATATAGGTGTTCTCTCCAGGAACAATTATCTAAGAAAGTAGCATGGTGCTGGAAGTAGTTTGGAATATTTGAGGCTTATGAAATACATGAAGAGATACAAAATATCCCTTTGAGCACGCTTTGTATCTGGGACATAACACTATTTCCATCTGAATATCAACCTCATCTAAGATAAAGGTTCATGTCCAGGATAAATGTAAAATTATTTGTTATCAAGCTGATCATTCCCAGAACTGAGTCAATTCCCAGAAGTTGAGTTTAATTCTCAGAACCCTCATGATGGAAGAAGAAAACAACTTCTGAAAATTGTCTTTGACTTCTCAATGTCTGCCTTGGCATTGGTGCCCCCACGACAGTATAAATTGTAAAAATCTAAAACATAGAAATGAATGCCAAATAACATAACATGCCAAATAATTTTCTGGCACTAAATGGAAACAAATTCAGGGAGAAGATTAATTCTATTCAGTTTATATTTTTATTGGAAAACTTGCAAAAATATATCTATAGTTATTCTCTCAAATCTGTCTTCTTATTGGCTATGTTTGTAGAATTTTGTCTATTCAAATATGTCTCAAATATATGTTTATAACTTCCCCTCAAAATGGGCTCCTATAAACCTCTTGATTTTACTGTTTTTTTGAATGATTGGCTATTTATTCAATTACATTAACTCTATGCATTTAAAATGCTCTTTTAAGCTGTAAAAGAAGTCTTTGGACAATAGTTTAAGACAAAGTCTGTTGTACATGTCAAGAAAGGGCATGTGTCCTGTATGT
>NC_046157.1:90990611-91004049 GCF_011064425.1 Rattus rattus | reverse complement strand
AAGAATAGGGGATGTTGGTTTCATAAACCGGGAAAGGAATAACACTTAAATGTAAATAAGAAATACTCAAGTTAAAAAAATAAAATAAAAAAACAAACAAAAAAAAGTGACAAAAAAGAGAAAATGTTAATGCTGTACAAAATAAATCATTGTTTAAAATATGACATAAAGAAAGAAGATGTGACTTTAGGTTGAATCATCAAATAAAGAAATGGTGTTTTATAATTGCTTACACATATATGTATATATTATTATATATTATATACATTATATATTATATATACATATTTAAAGATTTATATATAAAACACAGAAAATTAAAAACCAGAACGAGCCTAACCCTCAGACTGTGTGCATCTGAATAGAGAAATGTATGGACTTGGAAAGGGATGAATGAGGGCTGAGGAAAGGTGAGAGTCATGTCATGTGGCTGGAAAGCACATCCCTGAAAAGGAAAGACGAAACTCCTAAAATGTCAGACAATACTGAGGTGAAAGACAGCCTGAGTGCATAGTGCAAGAATTAAATTAAAAAATAAATAAATAATCTGACACTTTAGAAAATTCTTTCCATTGGTGCACAGCAGCATTTTGACTTGGAGAATACATGGGCAAGATAACAAAGTCTCCCAACAGGGTCCTTATTGAAATGCACCTAGTGTTTGCTTATTCTGTGTAGAAACACACAGATTTTAAAGTGATCATCATGGAAGAAAGTTTGTGCTCATATCAAATAGGATCTACGGTGCTGCTCCACGTCAAAACACCAGGTGGAGTGATTGCTTTCCCAGAAATCAGGCTGAGGTTTCTGGAAGGCTCAGTGGCTCTGTAGTTGGATCAGAGTATCTAGAGGAAGAGTTTGCCCCTGATAACAAAAGGGAAATCAAGAACTGAGATAAATTTTAATGAGTTAGGGCTGGGCTGGGAGTATCAAAATTGGTGACATTGCTCTAGGCTGAGTCTCAGTGCCAGGGCAGAAGAGCTGAGCATTCCCCAAAAGGACTCACCCAGAGGGAGAACTAGGGAGTTCCAATATTTGTGTTCCTTTAACTCACCTCTCTTCTTCTCCAAAGTTCCTTTATGTGGCTCGAAACGCCAAAGACTGCATGGTTTCCTACTACCACTTCTACAGAATGTGCCAGGTGCTCCCCGATCCAGGTACCTGGAATGAGTATTTTGAAACCTTCATCAATGGAAAAGGTAAATAAAAATGCATTGTCCCTCTGTGGTTTTACCCCCATTTAGACTGAGCTGAGAGAACAACCCCTGACGAGTTGATCCCCCAGAGTTTCCTGTGCCTCCTATCCTGGCCTTTATTCGGGGATTCCTGACCTATAGACTTTCCTCAGCCTGTGTGACCCTGTCATAATATCAGGGTGCAAGTGATTGTGCATAATCAACATGAAGCCACTTTAATTCTCATATTAAAGCAAAGTCCCCAATACTGACAGAAACTACGTGACCTCAGAATCGAGCAGCTCTGTGACCCTGGGAAATATCTAATACAGAATTTTTCCTTCTCTGATGTACCTGAAGCCAGAAAAAAGAAAAAAAAAAGAAAGAAAGAAAGAAAAAGAAAAAAGGAAAGTCAAACTTTCCTGACTTGGAAGGCTTGTGTCCATGAAAACAATTCTTGTTTTTCACAGTAAGTTGGGGATCTTGGTTTGACCATGTGAAAGGATGGTGGGAAATTCGAGACAGATACCAGATTCTCTTCCTCTTCTATGAAGACATGAAGAGGGTAAGTAAATTAGTGCTTCAGCATCAGGGACAGGGAAGCTGCTTTACGAATGTGGTTCTGACAGGGATGTCTGGAAAAATGTGATAGTGTGAAAACTCTTTTCCAGTCCAACTTAATGCTACCCTCACTCACAGGACCCAAAGCATGAAATCCAGAAGGTAATGCAGTTCATGGGCAAGAATTTGGATGAAGAGGTCGTGGACAAAATAGTCCTGGAGACATCGTTTGAGAAAATGAAAGAGAATCCTTTGACAAATTTTTCTACAATCCCCAAGACTATCATGGACCAGTCCATTTCCCCTTTCATGAGAAAAGGTCTGTGGGGCTTATTTATCTCTAATTCTGAGGCAGTCCCCCTCCAATCCACATATTGTGATTCTAAGAAAGCTAGAGATTTGTTCCTAGTGTACAACAGGCGCTACAAAGCAAGTCTTACAGATAACTAAGACCAGAGCTACCCTTGGTGCACACCTCCTTGGGATCCCTGCCTGCGGTTAGTCTCATCAGAGCTGACATCTAGTTTGACTCTGTCTCCAAATCATGACTCATGACACTTTCAGGACTTTCAGCATGTATTACTGAGACCCAGGCCCTTAATGCTTCCTAGATTTTGAAAGAAAAAAATCTGATTGTCCCTGGTGATTCACTTTTAAGTGGGTAATGTTATTTTTTAAAGTTAGTATACTCAATAACTTTCTAAAACTCAACAGTTCGATGATTTCACACAGATCCTCAGTAAACCCACTTTCCAAAAAGGTAGGTACAGAGTGAAACCCATTCCACTGTCTCATTAACATCTGCACTTTTTTCCACTGCTATGCAACCAGGACTGGGTTTTATAAACAGCTGCAGAACATTTTTTCTTTTACTTTCAGCACATGAGTTAATCCATTGCCCTTGCAGTATTCCCTCTTATCTCTCTTAGACTTTGGTAAGGTTTGAGAAGCACTCTTTTTCCCAGTCCATCCATGTCCACTCTTCTCTGCACTCACTTGTGTTTGCTTCTTTGCTTGCTTGATTTGGCCATTTAAACACAACTAAGAATACCATGACAGAAACCTGTTCACTAACACAAACCGTGATTACCTTACACACTTTTGCTTACCAGAATATGAGCTATCCCTCCAGGAAAAGAAATACTGATCTCTACACATGACTATCTATACAGGACTCATGGATATCCTGTTATTCTTCCAAGTATTTCTCTTATTATAGATATTGTGTCCATATTTTTATGATTAATGCTACAATGAACATTTCTTGTTCATCAAGTTGGATAATTTTCTTTAAGAATCACAAGTGTTACAGTGATTATCTCTCTAAAATTATTTAAAATAATAAAAATAGAATCTCATTCCAATAACATAATCTACTAAAAACAATTCATAGAAATAAACAATACAGTTCAATACATTCTTACAAACAAATAAAACTAAGTGATCAAAGTAAAAAGAATTCCATCAGCTTGGTTGATATCCTGCCATATCCTTTGCAGGCAATCTTTCCTTCAGAAGAAAATATTCTCATTTCTCACTGTAAGTTGGTTTTGTTTGTTCATAGGTGGCATATACTTGGAGTATCACAATATGTATTTTCTTATGCCCCAGACCTCTGGCCAGTATAACATCTTAAGATCTCCTTGTATGGCTATATGTCTACCATTCCTTCATTTTTATAATTGTGACTATCTAATATGTGTATATGTAGCACAGTAGAGCCAAGATTCTGGGTCACATTGAATTGATTGACTTGATTTAGATGCCAGAGCCCCTGCACAAAGACAACTAAACCCCCTTCTCATTAAGGAGAGGTAAAGTGATGAGGAATTGAGCTCATCACTTGCTGTCAGGACAGCACCAATGTGGGTACTGCACACTCCAGTCAGGGACACAGTCTGTCAACCACACACTGATGCTTTTGTCTGGCCTTTGTCCTTTAGGAATTGTGGGTGATTGGAAAAACCACTTTACTGTGGCCCAGAATGAGAGGTTTGATGAAATCTATAAGCAAAAGATGGACGGAACCTCTCTAAACTTCTGCATGGAACTCTGATCAAGATGAGAAGATAGACATCAAGGACAGGAGTCTGTCTGCAAGCCTCAATCCAGCCAAAGGAAGCTCAGAAAGCAAACTGCCAAGGACTGTGACACCGACTCTGTTATTACTGACATCACATTACAATTCACAAAATCAGATTATGTCCAGTGTATACTTTCTCCACTATTCAGTACAAATCAGTAAGATGGCTTAATAAGCTAATAAATAAACAAACTTGAATAGTATAAATTTTATGATGACATCTTTCTAGGAGGTATATCCTATATTCTAACTCTAAATAACTATCTTATGCACAAAAACACAAATATTAGAAATCATCTAAATGAATGTACAGAAATTCCTAATGTCTTTCTGCTCAATCGGTGTTTTTCCTGGTTACAGTGGGAAGACTCAGTTTGTGGACAACTTGTTGCAACATGCTCACTGGAACATTTTCTACCTGGTAGGAGGAAATTGAGGGAAGGACTTCAAGGAGATGTCAGAAATCCAAATCTTAATAAACGGAATCCTAGTTCTGGGTCATAAAAGAAACAGAAGAAAGGTATGAGGGTGACCTTTGGAAAGCACAAATTGTGTCTTGAAAAAAGCAGAATGGAAGCTTGGTGTTCAACTTGGAGCCAATTGCGTTTTGATCTCCTGTCATCTCTTCTGAGGAACAGCTTGTACTTTTGCCCGCTTTAGCAGAGTCCATCTGCATTTGCTTGCCAGCATACTTCCTTCCACCTCCCACTCGTTCCATGTCTTGGGCATCCTTTTACTCCCAGTATGGAGAACACAGCATGTTGCACGATGGCTCGGAAGACAGAAAGGCAAACACGTTTCGGGTCACAAATTCTCAGCACTTATCCTTTCACTTTAGTTGCAGACATCAGCACTGCTAAGCTGAGATCAGCAGGAGCAGCCTGTGGCGTGAGCAGGATATATATGTGAGCTCAGGGTACCTAGCATGAGCTAGAATGCCATTTCCTTTCTATCACTCAAATGTACACTTTCTCATAAATGTTGAGGACTTGGGCACAGCATGTGTTACTCCAGCAAGAGCTATGAGAAGGTGTAGTAGATGTTGTGGGTGGAAGCTAAGAAACTGGAACATGGCCTAGAAGGGAATGAGTGCTCCTGGCCCTTGGTCTTCCTTTCCCTTGTTTCTTGGCCATGAAAAATTCAATAAAATGAGGTGGATAGTTTTGCTTTGCCATTTACCCTCACCATGATATTCTGTCCATCTCTCCACAGAATGTAAATTCCAAACCCAAGAGCTAAAATGAAGCTTTTGTCTTTATAAGTGGCTTTTCCCAGATACTTGTTATAATGAAAGAAAGCTCACTAATACATTCCCAATGATGTGCTTATAAAATACTAGAAAAGTCTGAAATTTTGTTGAACTAACAGACAATCGCTTGGTTACTGCCGAAATCTAACCATATGTGTATAGTTAATTAACAATGTCTATTATATAAAAAAAATTATATCCGAATTGTATTGTAAATTTTTATTGTTTGCTTCTAAGTCTTGAAATTATTCAAAGTTTCTCTAGGCAGAGAGTCCCCTCTTACAATCCAAACTAAACTGAAGCCTACATCTGCTTCCTGTCAGGGTTAAGTTCATAAGAGCCCAGAGTCACTCTAGCCTATAAAAGGAATGACTCTGGTCTCCAACCATCTACTGGTTAACTGTAGATTTAAGGTAAACTTTGGAAACATAATAGTGTCGAACTTAAGCCTCTTTTGGCTTTATTTTTCTGGGAGTTTCCTTTGTATTCAGAAATTAAAATAGCAGAACTTGAAAGAGATAAATTGTAAAACATATTATGTTGGCTTTGTAAGTACACGATTGTATTCATAATTTACGCATTGGCAATTTTTAACTATTACTTTTAGAGACAAGAATTAATCAAGTAAATGAAACATTACATCAGAAGAGTAGTTAAGTAACTGTTAGAACATTTATAAACATTTTAGTTTTACTAGCATTGACTTATGATTATTTTACTAGCATGTCTGTATATACACAAAATTCAATAAAAGAGTTCAGTTACTCCATTTGTTTGCTATCAATCATTTATTTATTTCTGCTCATGATAAATACTGATAACAGACTGGGTGCAGGAAAAATGGATAGTAAAAATGATTCAGTCCAGTTTAAGAGTGAGCCAATTAATAAGCTCATGTAACCTTCCTCAGCAGACCTCTCTTATATCTGGTATCACTAACACCTTGAGGTCTCCAATGCTTTTGTTCTTCACGTTACAGCTTTACTCTTGGATTTTGGGGGTACTGTTGAGGATCAGGGATCCGTCCCCTTCTGTGGCAGTCTCAGTTAGACTGACACCTTTTAAACAAATGTGCATATTCAGAAGTTGAAGCCTGCTATAGGTGGAGTTTTTCCTCAGTGTATGTTCATATCATCCCACAGCAGAGCAGGGAATTACAGGTAACAATCACAGCCTCTTTTTCAGCATACACCTTAGCTGAAATTTTCACTTGGTCTTTTCCTAGTCAGTAATCTGCAGATTTTTTCCCAATCTGTCTATCCAACAGTTGCTCTTTTTCACCACAGATGTAGACAAGAGAGTTCAGAAGAAGCCACTACATAGCCTAAATGCTCTCTTGTCTTGAAATTACCTGTGCCAACTAATTAGTTCCTAATTATTTGATTTAATTTTCAGTTTAAGTGCTCAATTCTTAGCATCCTTTCGTGAATGCAAGTACACCTAAGTTCATAATAGAAGCATTTTTACAGCTTTACTCATATATTGACCCTTAAACACAGATAGTAGGAGACTTCAATACCCTACTCAGTTGACATGTCATCCAGACAAAACTAAACAGAGAAATACCAGAGCTAACTGACTTCAAAAACCAAATGGATCTGACAAATATTTACAGAACGTTTCACCCAAATACAAAAGAATATACTTTCTTCTTTGCACATCATAGAACTTTCTCCTAAATTGATCACATACTTAGACACAAAGTCTGCACATACAAGAAAGTTGAAATAACTCTCTACATTCTTTCTGACTGTCACAAGAGAAGCCGGATACCAACAATAGAAAAATGAAACAAAAAACTAAAAGACAGAAAGCTTTACAAACTCATGGTAAAAGAACAGGTCACCACTGAATGAAAACAAGTCAAGCCAGAAATTAAGAAAGAAATTAAACACTTTCTAGAATTGAATGAAAATGGTTACTCTACATGTTCACACTTAAAGGACACAATAAAGACAGTTCTCAGAGGCACTAAGTGCTTCACAGGGTTGTTAAGAGCTGCTATATTAGAAACTGTGAGCATACCTAAAAGCTATAGAATAAAAGAGAGAAATCACAACCAAAAGAAGGAGATGGCAAGAAATAACCAAAGTCAGGGCTGAAGTAAATAAAATTGGAACAACTACAAAGAATCAATGTAACAAAAGGTTGATTTTTGACAAAATCAGCAAGATTGACAAAACTCTTAGTCAAATTAAATAAAAGACAGAGAGAAAATATCCAAAGTAACATGATTAGTAATGAAAAGAGAGAGATAACAACAGAAACTGAGAAAATCCAGAGGATCATAAGGAAATATATTAAAAACTTGCACTCCACAAAATTGGAAAATCTTTAAAAAAATAATTTTCTTTTTCTAAATTTCATTTATTTTATTGGATATTTTATGTGTTTAAATTTCAAATGTCATGCCCTTTCCCAGTTCAACCCCTTTGCCATCACTCCTAATGCTCCCCTTCCCATCCACCCACTATGCTTCACTATGCTGGCATTCCTCTACACTAGGAAATGAGCCTTCACAAGACAAAGGTCTTCTCTTCCTATTGATACCAGTCAATGCAATCCTCTGCTACATATGCAGCTAGATCCGTGGATCTCCCCACATGTACTCTTCTCTCTGCCCTAGAACACTAAGGTTACTGGATTATTCTGTATGTCCTGGGAATGGAAATTTAAACCCTGGATGCTTAAATATCAAATACTATACAATCTCCATAGCCCAATTTGTACAAAGCCCTCAACAAATCTACTAAAAATTGGCAATGTTTTCCATATATATACAGGTGTTTGCTTGAAAGTCCAATTCAAATTTGTTCAGCACTTTTCTAAACAGGACACCTCTACCACAATCTTCAAAAGCCTGTATTAGTCCCCACACTTGTAGTTTTGTTTAATCAGTACACTTGTTAACATCTTTAAGATTGCACAGCACATCAGTAAAATTATTTGGAAAACTGACATGGGGAAAAAGACACTAGAGAGCACACAATTCTGAAAGAATACGCATAAAGGATATAGGTGTTCTCTCCAGGAACAATTTATCTAAGAAAGTAGCATGGTGCTGGAAGTAGTTTGGAATATTTGAGGCTTATGAAATACATGAAAGAGATACAAAATATCACTGAGCACGCTTTGTATCTGGGACATAACACTATTTCCATCTGGAATATCAACCTCATCTAAGATAAAGGTTCATGTCAGGATAAATGTAAGGTATTTGTTATCAAAGCTGATCATTCCCAGAACTGAGGTCAATTCCCAGAAGTTGAGTTTAATTCTCAGAACCCTCATGATGGAAGAAGAAAACAACTTCTGAAAAATTGTCTTTTGACTTCTCAATGTCTGCCTTGGCATTGGTGCCCCCACGACAGTATAAATTGTAAAAAATCCCAAAACATAGAAATGAATGCCAAATGAACATAACATGGCCAAATAATTTTCTGGCACTAAATGGAAACAAAATTCAGGAAGAAGCTAAAACAAAAGGGGAGAAGATTAATTCTATTCAGTTTATATTTTTATTGGAAAACTTGCAAATATATCTATAGTTTATTCTCTCCAAATCTGTCTTCTTATTGGCTATGTTTGTGAATTTTGTCTATTCAAAATATGTCCTTAATATATGGTTTATAACTTCCCTTAAAACTGGGCTCATAAACCTCTTGATTTTGCTATTTTTGAATGATTACTATTTATTCAATTACATTAACTCTATGATTTAAATGCTCTTCTAAGCTGTAAAAGAAGTCTTTGGACAATAGTTTAAGACAAAGTCTGTGTTGTACATGTCAAGAAAGGGCATGTGTCCTGTATGTATGTCCAGCTTTCTCCAGACTTGGTGGTTTATAGATTTAAAATCTATAAATTATGTGGATAAACTCACACAGAACAGAGAGAGAGAGAGAGAGAGAGAGAGAGAGAGAGAGAGAGAGAGAGAGAGAGAATATTCTAATTAAAAAGTGCCATGCCACTTTAGAAAATAACTGCCACAGGTTTCACAGCTCTGTGCAAACACTAGCCAGCATAAGAAACCCACGTTACACCATGAGCTGCCAGCATTTTAACTATTTCCACATTTGCAATGTGTTGTTTAGATTGCAAATAGAGAGTAAAATCCTCTAGCAAAAATAATTGTATAATATTTTTACTGTGAACAAGATATAATAAGACCACAGTTTTAAAATGTCAAATAAATCACTCAATCACAATCTAGTATTTTCAGTCTACCCCCATGTAGACTCATTCTGGGGTCTCTGCCCTCCAGTGTTCCCTCTCAACTGCCCCTCAGGTTTAAGTTTTTGGGGATGCATACTAGACCTTGGACCAGGTGGGGAGCTGGGTTACACACACTAGGCTCCACTGTGGGTGCAGGGAAATTCTGAAAAGGACCCATGGCTCAGCACCTCTGGTCATTATGAGACACGTAAAAAGGTATTACAGTCCTAGAAACATAAATCTGTTTCACTTACTTTTCCAGATGCGCACATGGACCCCATACAGTCCTGAGGTCCCATTCTTTTCACAGGGCTACATCCCTTTCCAGCACCCTGAACTTCCACATTAGCCAGCCATGCCCTTGCATTTATCTATGCCCCTGAAACAACCACTTCTCAGGCAAAAAGATCTTACCCAGAATTGTCAAAGACATTCCTATCCCAATTTGTGGAAGAGACTGGGGTATCATCCTCAACTAAAACCTTGCACCTTGTGGATCATTTTCTAATGACCGCCAAACTGCACAACACCAAATGTGGCATTTTTCCTGAGCATACTGGTCACCAAGAGAGGTTGGAGTGGGTGGGTGGGAGTGGGAACATCCTCAAAGAGGCAAGAGGAGTGGGGAGGGGAAGTGGGAGAAGGGGAATGGAGATAACATTTGAAATGTAAATACATAAAATATCCAAGAAACATAAAATCAATTAAATAAATAAATAAATAAATAAATAAATATATTTTTAAAAAGAGCTTAGGAGTCAAATGAATGACTCCTCTGATGATTTACTAAGTAAATCGTATAGAGATGAATCTTAAAAAAGTCTTCATTTTAGGAGAATGTTAATTTCCATTATTCATAATTAATAATCCCTAAACACAAATTGTTAATGAATAAGAATGTATACTACATGGTTTTTTATTGTTAATTGGTTGTTTGGTTGGTTGGTTGGTTGGTTGGTTTTGGTGAGGCGTTAGACATCATGAAGAATGGCAGTATGAGGATGTGCAAACAGTGACTTTAATGTATGTGCTGGGTAGTTTTTGTCAACATGGCACAAACTAGAGTCACCTGGAAGAAGAAACCCCAGTCGAGGAATTATGTCCATCAGATTTGTTTTTTTGCATGTCTGTGCATTCATGATTGATATGGAGGGTACTGCCAAATGTGTGTGCCACCCCTTGGCAGGAGGTCCTGGTTTCTCTAAAGCACACCTAGACAATATGGAAAGCAGGCAGCAACCAATACAACTCCATGTTCTCCGCTTCATTCATGTCTAAAGTTACTGTTTAGGCATTCCTTCATGATAGCCTAGCTTGTGAGATGAAATAAACTCTTTTTTCTCACCTTCCTCACTTTTAGCCAGTATTTTCTTAAAGCAACAGAGCATCAAGCTACTCCATGTATCTAGACTTAGATGTATACTTGGCACCATCAGAGCCCAGTTCTTTCACCAAAGCAAATACTGAATATCCAAACACACCAGAAAAGCAAGATTTGGACTGAAAATGATGTCTCATGATGATAGAGGACTTTAAGAAGGACACAAATAACTCCCTTAAAGACATACAGAACAACACAAGTAGAACAAGTAGAAGCCCTTGAGGAAGAAACAAAAAAATCCCTTAAAATACAAAAAAGTAAAGGAATTGAACAAAATCATCCAAAATTTAAAAATGAAAGTAGAAACAATAAACAAAGCAAAAAGGAAGACAACCCGAAGATAGAAAACCTAGGAAAGAGATCAGGAGCCACAGATGCAAGTATCACCAACAGACTACAAGAGATAGAAGAGAGAATCTCAGGGGCAGAAGATACCATGAAAACATCATCACAATTGTCAAAGATAATGAAAAAATGCAAAAAAGCTCCTATCCCAAAAAAACATTCAGGAACCGGGACACAATGAGAAGATCAAACCAAAGGATAATAGGTATAGAAGAGTGCAAAGCTTCCAAGTAAAAGGACCAGTAAATATCTTCAACAAAATCATAGAAGAAAACTTCACTAACCTAAAGAAAGAGATGCAATAAGCATCAACATAAAAGAAGCCTACAGAACTCCAAATAGATTGGGCCAGAAAAGAAATTCTTCCCATCATATAATAGTCAAAACATCAAATGCACAAAACAAAGAAAGAATATTAAAAGCAATAAGGGAAAAAGGTCGACTAACATATAAAGGTAGACCTATCAGAATTACACCAGACTTCTCACCACAGATTATGAAAGCCAGAAGATCTTGGGCAGATATCATATGGAACTTAAGACAACACAAATGCCAGCCAAGGCCACTATATCCAGCAAAAATCTCAATTAACATAGATGGAGAAACCAAGATATTCCATGATAAAACCAAACTTACACAATATATTTCTACAAATCCAGCCCTACAAAGGATAAGAGATAGAAAACTCCAAAACAAGGAGGGAAACTACACCCTAGAAAAAGCAAAAACTAAAAGAAGAGAGACACACAAACATAATTCCACCTCTAACACAAAATAATAGGAAACAACAATCAGTATTCCTTCATATCTCTCCAAATCAATGGACTCAATTCCCCAATAAAAAGACATAGACTAACAGACTGGATATGTAAAGAGGAACCAGAATTTTGTTGCATATAGAAAACACACCTCAGTGACAAAGATAGCCAGTATTTCAGAGTATAAGGCTGGAAAACAATTTTCCAAGCAAATAATCCAAAAAGCAAGGTGGAATACGCATTTAAATATTGAATAAAATCGACTTTCAACTGAAAGTCATCCAAAAAAAAAATAAGGAAGGACACTTATATACATCAAAGGAATAATCCACCAAGATGAACTCTCAATCCTGAATATGTATGCTCCAAACGCAAAGGCACCTACATTCATAAAAGAAACCTTACTAAAGCTCAAATCACATATTGCACCTCATGAAGTAATAGTAGCAGATTTCAATACCTCACTCTCATTAATTGACAGATCAAGGAAAGAGCAATTAAACAGACATACAGAAACTGACAGAAGTTATGAACCAAATGGATTTAACAGATATTTATAGAACATTTCATCCTAAGACAAAAGAATATACCTTCTTTTCAGCACCTCATGGTCCTTTCTCCAAAACTGACCATATACTCAGTCACAAAACAGGCTTCAACAGATACAAGAAGATTGAAATAACCCCATACATGTTATCAGATCACCATACACTAAGGCTGGTATTCAATAACAACAAAAACAACAGAAAGCCTGCATATACATGGAAGTTGGGCAATGTTTTACTCAATGGTCAAGGGAGAAATGAAGAAATAAATTAAAAACATTTTAGAATGTAATGAAAATTAGGCACAACATACCCAAACTTATGGGACACAATGAAAGCAGTGCTAAGAGGAAACTCATAGTTGAGTGCCTCCAAAAATAAACAGGAGATAGCATACATCAGCAGCTTGACAGCACACCTAAAATCTGTAGAACAAAAACAAACAAATACACCCAAGAGGAGTAGATGACAGGAAATAATCAAACTCAGAGCTCAAATCAACCAAGCAGAAAGAAAAAAAAAACTATACAAAGAATCAACAAAACCAGGAACTGGTTTTTTGAAAAAATCAACAAGATAGATAAACCCTTAGCCTGACTAACCAGAGGGCACAGAGAGTGTATCTAAATTAACAAAATCAGAAATGAAATAGGAGAAATAACAATAGATTCTGAGGAAGTACAAAAGATCATCAGATCCTACTACAAAACCCTATATTAAAGAAAACTGGAAAATCTGGATGAAATACATAATTTTCTAGATAGATAACAGGTACCAAAGTTAAATCAGGATTAGATAAACCATCTAAACAGGCCCATAACAACTAAAGAAATAGAAGCAGTCATTAAAAATCTCCTAATCAAAAAAATGCCCAGTACCAGATGGGTTTAGTGTAGAATTTTATGAGACCTTCATAGAAGACTTTATACCAATACTGGCCAAACTGTTTCACAAAATATAAACAGAAGAAACACTATACAATTCCTTCTATGAAACCACAATTATGCTTATACCTGAACCACACAAAGATCCTAAACAAAAGAAGAACTTCACACCAATTTCCTTATGAATATTGATGTAAAATACTCAATAAAATTCTATAAACCAAATCCCAAAACACATAAAA